>NW_027115129.1:977318-979314 GCF_000696795.3 Halyomorpha halys
AAAAAAAGAAATCTTAACACTATTGCAAAATAAAATTAATCGAACACAAAAAATATATTCAACTAGAAAAAAAAGTCTTATATCACCGGTGATTGATAGGGGCCCGGCTGTGGTTACTGTCCTGAGTGGATGTTCTCGTGGAACTAGATCGACGTACGTCTGGCCGCCTCTGGGAGGAGGATGAGTCGAAGAAGTCCGCCCGCCGCGGCTAAGATGACTAAGTCGGCGAAGATGGCCAGATTGCTGACAACTATGTGTGTAGTGAGGAGACGATAAGTGTGTGCACACCAAGAGACTCACAAAATGTGTGTTTTATTTCTATACTTGTAAAAACTGATGAGTCTGCCAAATAAAAGATGGTGGGTGTTTTAAGCGTAAAAAAAATTAAGTTTCATTCGGAGCTTAAAAACTATCAACAACACTGAAAAACCTAAGAGAACATAATTTAAAGTAGAGAAAATCTGATAAAATATGATCCCTAATAGAGCTATTTACGTTTGATAGCTTTTTAAAGAGTAACATTTCATATAAAATGCTCCGAAATATCAGCAGTTAGTGAATTGGCACAATTAAATAAGTTATATCAACTTATTTGTGTTTTATTTTGACCGCAAATGTTCCTTATGTAACCGATCTAGCCCGAATCAGATATCACTCCTTCCATTATAAGCTCCCTAACCACCCAAACCCACTAGTTTCTAACCTTTGCTCTCGTATTCAATCCTTACAATCCAAAATCCAAATCTAAAATCCTCAATGCTCCTTACTTTGTCACAAATAAAATCATACATAAAGACCTAAATGTTCCCTATGTAACCGATCTAGCCCGAACCCGATATTATTCCTTCCATAATAAACTCCCTAACCACCCAACCCCACTAATTTCTAACCTTGCTTCCTCTTCCATTCCTGGCAATCCTCCAAGGCGCCTGAAAAGAAGATGGCCTGGTGACCTTATATTGTAAACTGTTTTTAGAGTTCTACTACGGGGTAGTTTCTCTACATCCTGTATCATATCATTATGATAAAATTTACTTGTTGTATTTTTTATACAGTTGTAAATATCAATAAATAAATAAAAAAAATTTGACCGCACCCCCAACCATCTTCTCCTCGTACAAGTCATCCACATTCAACTATCTCTCATAATTATTATTTAGTTCATTTCTTGTTAGTAGTTATTTCAATAAATTTCACTAATTACATCAATAAGGAGAAATATTTTGTAAATAAATACTGTAGTAACATTGCCTTCTTGATTAATGGTCATACTCTACATTTAAGATAATCCTTTACATATCGTTGTATAATTATACATCGATAGATTCAAGACACTTCTAAAGCATCGATTTATTATTCAAATCGTGATTACTATGAAGGTTAATTATAGCAAAGAATTCGAATCGATTTATTTTATTTGTTTAAATCAATGACGACTTGGCTGACCCTTCAAATGAACTTATCTTAATGGGCTTTCAATTAATACTTGTGCAGTAGTTAAAAAATAAAAATAAACAAAACAAGACGACAATATAATTTATTCAAATGTATTCACTCGATCACTTACAGAATAATCCAACCAAAAGGATAAGTGTACTTGGAGAATACATTAACGATTTGTTTGTTTTATTTACATTTTTTAATCGAGTCGCACCTCTTGAGAGAGCTTACTGCGTTCTCACAAACTTACAAAGTAACTTGATATAACACCATTAGAATATCTGCGCAGTATAATGTAGCTAGGCAACTGTAGAACGTTTTTACTTTCACTTACTTATATATGGAATATATAGTAAGTGTATATATAGTGATCATCCAAAATTTCGAATTCGAGCTCTCCACAGGACCCAGAGTCCAAAAATCTTTTCTTTTTTTTTTAATATTTATTTATTGCTATTTACAACTTTACATTATAATACATTTAGTAAATATGATCTAAGTTAAATTGGAGTGTTACAGGCGTGTAGAGAAACTACCCATTGGTAGCACTCTAATG
>NW_027115129.1:979854-982444 GCF_000696795.3 Halyomorpha halys
TTTTCAGTCTTGTGTGAGGATTCCAGGTTAATCGCTTGTTCAAATGTAGTCCAAGATAGCGGATCTGTTCGACAGGGGTAAGAGTAATATCATTAAATGAAACTGTTGGGCAGTCAGTAGGTTTACGACGAAGGGTAAAGGTGATTTGATGGGATTTGTTGGAATTTATCTTAATCGTCCAATTACGACACCGATCTTCGAGGGCTGTGATATAGGATTAGAGATTTTGGGGTACAATAATGGGTTATTATCAACAGCGAGCACACATGTGTATTCGGCATACGTGGTGAGGATAGTGTTAGGATTGGTTGGAATGTCAGCTGTATAGACGGTTTAGAGGATGGGACCAAGGATACTACCTCGAGGAACACCAGCGGATTGAGGATAGAGGGATGAATAGGAACCATTGTGGTTTCCTTGGAAATATATGCCTTTTTTCTCCTCTTGGGCTCTTGTACTATTATAACATTCGATCCCATATCTTAATATCAATTCAAATAATGCTTTGTCCGCCATTATTAAAGCTTCCCTGTTAAGTACTAATTGGAAGTGATACATTTTATGTGAACTAAGAGTATGTTATCTCTTTAAAACATTTACTATGTGTGGTTCCCAAGAAAGAACATTATCCATGGTAACAACTAGATATTTATAGTTTTCTACAATATTTAGAGTTTTACAGCAAAATATTTTTATATTATATAGGGGGGGGGATGTGCGGTCAGGAAAGAACAACATAAATAAACAAAACTATATTTATTTATTTTATGCCGACGTTTCGACCTGAGTTTCAGGTCTTCATCAGGGCTATAGAACAAAAGAGATACCAACATTTAGAGAAACATAAAATTGAAAAGGAATAGTATACAAATAAATTTGGAATTATATACTATCCCTTTTGAATTTTATGTTTCTCTAAATGTTGTTGTTATCTCTTTTGTTCTATAGCCCTGATGAAGTCCTGAAACCCTGGTTGCACAACCGTTGGGCTAGTGACTATATTTCCTTACAACGTACTGCAACCCTGACCCTTCATTGGTTGTAGTGTTACAGATTTTAATATATATTTTTAAACTTATTTGTGTAGCATTACTCCGACCATCTCCTATTATATATTTCTACGCGTAGTCGTATTTCCTATTAGTACAAGAGCCCAAGAGGAGAAAAAAGGCAGTTATCTCACCCCAATTTTTGATTACTTTAATGAAAACTATGTATAATTACTACACAAAATTGATGAGTCTACCAAGTATAGGTAGGGAGAATAAACAGTTTTTTAGACACTATTTGTATATCTTATATTATGCATATCTTCTTACCTACATGATATTATATTTCATCTTTACTGTTTTCAAACTACCATCTATTTCCACGATTATCAATCAATTAATTTTGTTTTTACTATTCAATTGATTCAAACATTCAATTCAATGTTTTGTATAATTCCAAATTTGTTTGTATACTATTTCTTTTCAATTTTATGTTTTTCTAAATGTTGTTGTTACCTCTTTTGTTCTATAGCCCTGAAGAAGACCTGAAACTCAGGTCGAAACGTCGGCTTAAAATAAATAAATATGGTTTTATTTATTTATGTTGTTCTTTGCTCACCGTACCTGCTCCCTCCCCCCCCCCCCGACAAACTTCTCCAATCATTAATTTATGTTTCTATGTTTAGCGTTTAGGTTCAGATCTTTAGCAGATTCCTTTTCACTGATTTGTTTTACTATCAGTAAAACTAAATGAAGCGGATGGAAGAAGAATAAAGGAGGTACCTGCTCCTTCAGGTAACTGCTTCCTGAGGCGGAGGTAAATACCCAGCCAGAAACGCGATCGGGAGGATAACTGACAGGACGTGGTTCGATGCATCGATATTTATCTACGACTAGGAGGTCCCATTATTGCTAACGAGAATGAGCCCTAATAGGGGGCACCACCGGTCCAAATAACTCTATTACTCGAGAGATCGGGAAGGTTCGTGCAGGCTCGTAATTGGGCAGTTCCCAGGTGGTCCCGTGAGAACAGGTGCGGTCCAGGAGGTCGTGACTGGGGAAAAAACTTTACCCCGGGGCAGCCCCACCTGGCACCCCCCCCCATATTAAATATTCAATCAGAGCCCCTTGGGATAAACATACAACACTTAACGACTCTATTCGACTGCTCCCTCTCAGCGCCATCACGTAGTGCCGGCTCAGTTCCGATGAGAGGAAACCTGTAATGGTTTCATTTACGTGCATTACCTAACTGTTCTAAATGCTAACCATGTACATAAATGCATCCATAATAAATCTATAAGCTTGTAAGTAGATTGTTTTAATTTTCACTTGTCATTCTATTTGGCTTAAAACGTCTCATATCATTTTTATTAATACCTAGACCAGGCTTTTTATTTTTCATTTTTTTTTTTTAATATCTTTATTGAAATTTACAACTGTATATTACATAATACCTTTAGTAAATATGGTCTAAGTTAAAAAGGAGTGCTACTGGCGTGTAGTTGTAGTTCTGGCAATGGTCAGATTCTCCACTCAAGTTGAGTGTTTGCGGCTTTAGCGCACTTGCTCAGCCTCCACTGGCTCACTACCAGTGATGC
>NW_027115129.1:983654-991367 GCF_000696795.3 Halyomorpha halys
TCATTCACAAAGATCTTAACATCCCATTCGTTGCAGATTTGACATTCCAACTTAACTTAACATCCCATTCGTTCCCATTTGTATGCGTCTTTTCATTCCAAACCCCTTAACCATCCTAACCCATTAATTCTTAATCTTTCATCCTTAACAATCCCTGATAATCCTCCGAGGCGTCTGAAAAGAAGATGGCCACGAATAAATAAAAAGGATTTTATTGAATTAGGTAAAAAAAAAATTGTATTATTTTGTACAGTTGTAAATTACATGAATTAATGGGTTAGGATGGATAAGGAGGCATTTGATGGTTTGGTAGAGCACCAGAGCTCAATTCCATATGTCCAAATTGGTCTGATTATCGTAGTGTATAATAATGTTTTGTATTGAATGGGAAGTTTAGAGCGTTTGTTAAGTAAGTGTTGTAGTAATTGAAATCTACGAGCAGTTTCTTGTCATTTCAGTCTTGTGTGTGGATTCCAAGTAAGTCTCTTGTCAATATGGAGTCCTAAGTATCGAATCTGTTCAACAGGCGTTAGTGGAGTATTTAGAAAGGTTACTGTAGGACAGGTCAATAAAATCCTAATTATGTTTTTTTTTTTAACACTTAGTGCATAACAAATCATTTTGAGGTGTAGATAGTTGACAATACTCTTAATCTTCTTAAAGTTGAGAAGATAGGAGGGGTGCGGTCAGCAAAAAAAAAAAAATTATTTATCCGTGCGGACTTTTTGACCTGATTTTCAGTCAGAATCTCCGCCACAAGCTTCCTGATGGGAACCTGAAAATCAGGTCAAAAAGTCCGCACGGATAAATATTTTTTTTTTTTGCTGACCGCACCCCCTCCTATCTTCTCAACTTCTTAATCTACGGTCAACTATCTACACCTCAAAATGATTTGTTATTCACTAAATGTTAAAAAAAAAAATAATTAGGATTTTATTGACCAGTCCTACAGTATTCTTTCTAAACACTCCACTATCTTAATTCTTCACTTAAAATCATTTAATAAATTCAATAATATTTTTTTCTTATTCTCCAGAAAGAGACAAATCGATATTATTTTTTGGTATTTTTTAGTTTTTTTTGGTGATTATTATTGGTATTTAATAATCATGAAGAAAATGCATACTGTTTGAACTGCGCTCTAATAATGCTCAATTTGTATTGTAAAGGATTGCCTTTTTTTTTGTGTTATGATCTCCTCTTATGATAGTACAAGAGCCGGAAAGAAAAAAAAGGCAGTTATCTCACCCCAATTTTTGATTACTTTAATGAAAACTATGTATAATTACTAGTCTAAATTGGTGAGACTGCCAAGTATAGGTAGGGGGAAAAAAAAATGGCGGCTGTTTAAAAACCTTAATTTTTCATTCGGAGCTCTATATCTTAAAAACTACCAACAACACTTGAAAATCTAAGAGAACATTATTTAAAGAAGAGTAAATTTGCTAAAATGTTAGCCCTAAAAGAGCTATTTACGTCCAATAGTTCTCGAGATATAGCTTTTTAAATAGCAAAATTTCTTAAAACTCTACCGAAAGATTAGTAGTTAGTTAATTTATTTTGAGAAATCTATATCTCAGGCACTATGTGACGTACACTCAAAATAAAGGAAATTTAACTTACTATAAAGTAGTTTATGACACTTATCTTCGTAGAGGTAGTTGTTTTTATGATATTCACCTATGAATATAAATTTTGCAGATGAAAATTTGTCCGAACAACTATAAATCAATTTATTCTAGCAAATTTCATGTAATTTATTACTCCTACAAAGATAAACATCATAAACTACTTTATAGCTCATTAAACTAGCTTTAATTTGAGTGCTAATAGATATCTGTACGTCAAATAGTGTTTGAGATATAAATTTATCAAATTAAATTCACTAACTATTGAGCTTTCAGTAAGTCCCACACAACATATTTATGAAATGTTGCTTTTTAAAAAGCTATATCTCGAAAACTATTTAACGTTAATAACTCTATTTGAGCTCATATTTTAGCAAATTTATTCTTCTTTAAATGACGTTCTCTTGGGTTTTCTTGTTTTGTTCCTACTTTTTAGAGCTCCGAACGAAAAAATAGTTTTTTTTATCGCTTTGAAATAGCCGCCATTTTTTATTCCCCCTACCTATACTTGGCAGACTCATCAATTTTGACTAATTATACATAGTTTTCATTAATGTAATCAAAAATCGGGGTGAGATAACATGTGTATGATATGATAAGAACCTATTCGCTATATCGTCTATTTGAAAAGTCAAATTCCTTTTCCTGTTCCTCTGTGTAGCTTTGAGGATCATTTTACCCAATAGCAATCCCTAATATATTATATGTATATTTGAATGGTAAGAATAGTATATAAGGATGACTAGTTGATAACTGGTAACATTTTATGAGACTAAGATTTTTGGTTACGAACTCCGTAAATTCCTACCTCCTACATACTTTCTCATCATTCGTTCCTTTCTAATTGATAGATTTTTCCAAGGAAACCACAAAATTGATGAGTTTGCCAAGTACAGGTAGAGGGGGTATAAAAAATGGCGGCTGTTTCAAAGCAATAAAAAAACTAATTTTTCATTCTTACTATATATTATAAAGTAAGAACAAACAAGAAAACCTAAGAGTGCGTCATTTAAAGAAGAGTAAATTTGCTAAAATATGAACCCTAATAAAGTTATTTACGTTAAACAGTTTTCGAGATATAGCTTCTTAAAAAGCAACATTTCATAAAAATGTTGTATGGGACTTAACTGAAAGATCAGTAGTTAGCGAAATTATTTTGAAAAAACTATAACTCCATAACCATTTGACGCACATATATCTTTTAGCACTCAAATTAAAGCTAGTTTAATGAGCTATAAAGTAGTATATTATGTTTATCTTCGTAGGAGTAATAGTTTTCATAAAATTTGCTAAAATAAATTGATTTATAGTTGTTCAGACAAATTTTCATTTACCAAATTTATATTCATATGTGAATATCATAACAACTACTACCCCTACGAAGATAAGTGTCATAAACTACTTTATATCAAGTTAAATTTCCTTCATTTTGAGTGTTAGCAGACATATGTACGTCTTATGGATCCAGTGATATATTTTTTCAAAGATACAACAGTCTATAAAAACAACTAGAAATTAACATTTTATGAGTTTATTTTGTCAAATATCATAAAAACTACTACTCCTACAAAGATAAACATTATTAACTATTTTATAGTAAATTTAACTAGCTTTAATTTAAGTGCTAGCGGACATCTGTACGTCTAATAGTTTCTGAAATAAAGTTTTTCATAAATCAAACTTATCGAATGTATGTGTGTGCTTAGTAATAGATATTATTAGATCCTAATTCTTATCATATTCTGTATGATAATGTTTTATTCTCATTATTATATTAATTCACTAACTGTAAATTTGCAGCTTTATTATTCACTTCATAATCATTTTTGTTATTATTATTATTTTATTTAAAAACTTAATGATCGTTTACTGGAAGAGGCTTATGGAATTAAACTTGGATTTAGTGAATGACACAATTCTTCCTCATTAAAAAACAATAATTTATTTCATATCATCAGCAACGTTTTGGGAGATTTCCCCCATCTTCAGGCTGCTAAAAAACAAATTCAACAAAACCATAAACATGCGCTTACAACAACACTAATATATCATATATACTTAAGAACTATTTATAAACTATTTACCTGTTAACAAAAACCTATATATAACATATAATTTTCTCCTTTATTGTCATTCTTCCTAATATATAATAATATTAATGTCCTTTAATGAATAAAACTTGTTACTAGTCATACATTTTACGAGAATAATTACCTTCCTGAAGGTTATCTTCCATTATGATAACAACCATATAGATATCTTTGTAGTAATGGAGGTAGGAGAAAATTATTTTATAGTCCATATGGTTGTTATCATAACAAGTTTTTATTTATTTTTATTTATTTACAGACCTAGTAACAGACTCTCAGCCATGTTATATTAGGGGTATTCATGATCTTTAGTTTAACATGGTAAAGCGTGTTAAATGGAAAAACTTATATTAAATGGAGAAATATTTCCTTCTTTTACCATGCTAAAACGATATAGCATGTAACAAGGTTGAGAGTCTGTTACTAGGTCTGTTAAATGGAGAATGACGTCACGAAACAGACCAGCTGAGCTCGTCACTGTTTTATTTGTTGTCGTGTTACGTTACTTACTCCTAGTTTTTTTTTCTTTTGTCTTGTGTTTTGGACTTTTTAAAAAGACAATCAGTAGCTAAACTCTTACACTTCTACTTTTCACTTATTTTAGCCATGTTGTAATAAATTATTGTAATCAAAACTTAGAAGTAAACAATAACAAGTTTTGGAAGGAAAGGTTACTAAACAAGTTGCTCAGAAAATCCGCTAGGAGCTCTTATACATTTACCATTTAACATGACTTTAAATAGGACTGCTCACAATGCTATACTTATAACATTTAACATGGTAATACATGTTACATTTAACACAATATCATGAATACAAAATGCATTAGTTTCATGATAGGGACGACTATCAGTGCTATTACATGAGCTCAAAAACTATAAAATTATCTTGGAGAATTGTATAAGTCAGTGGAAATGAACCAAATACTAACTACAAGATTAATAAATTATGAAGAAAATGGTCAAAAGTGAAACAAAAATAATAAACAACTATTTATTTTTCCGACATTTCGGGCCACTTTGTTGAGTTCATCAGAGCGTTCAAGTTGATAGGGTTATCAAATAGTAAATCATATTATATCAAAGTCTTTAAAGCTATCAACTTGGTCAGTCCTGATGTAGCAATTATTTACAATATAATACAAGATTAATATTATTAGTTTGCACTTTATTATGAAACAGGGCTTTACTAGGCTCAAGGTTCTATTAATTAACAATTCCAAGAACAAGCTAATCATTAAAAATTATTTTTAATAAAGTTATTAATTATTAATTATCCTTAATTATAATATCACAACTACCAGAAAGTTATTAACAGGTTGCAACCTATTCTGCCATTGTCAAAAATATACTTTAATTAATTAAGCTATAAAGTATAATTAAATTAAGGAAACACTATTCACCAATTAATTAACTCATTATAATTTTATTCAATTTTCACTATCTATTATAATCTTATCAATCATCTTACCAATGCATTGTTATAATAGCTCTTATACCTAATTTTCATCTCGATTTTTTATATTATATTTATATGTCCAGTTTTGCTGGATATGTGTTATTATTTGCAAGTTTTAAGTATTATTTATCCCCCCCCCCTTTAAAAATAAAAAAAATAAATAAAAAGTTATTGAAAAATGCTTTATTCGGTCATGCTGCCCTAATACATTGGGCTGTATATAGCAAATAACTAACTTTAGGGTGTAATCACTGTCATTTGTCTCCTCTTTGGCTCTTGGATTATTCTTTATTGGCAAAAAGGTTTATGTATCGTATTGTGGAGTGTCTGTTTTGCTTGAACTTTGACACCCGATGAGGTACTACATCGCGTTATGTACCCTTTAAGTAGTTCTTTTGTACACTTACCGCGTACTTCGTGACAGCTTGCGCACCCCCGCCTCCCGCACCTCCGGAGGGGCGAAGGAGAGAGGGCAGCTATCTGGACAGCTGACAGGAGCCCCGTAATGGAGGGAGATAAGGGCCCCCTAACTGAGATATGTGACAAGGGATATATGAACTCTAAGTGCCCCATCTACCTGCGGACTCTCTGGGAATGGAATCCACAGCGGAAACGACCAACTAAAAAATCATCTCGGGGCATGTCGGTGTTAAAAGGCGACCGAAATAACCGCCTCTTGTAAATAATAGGCAAGCTTCTCAATGAACTAATGGAAGTGGAAGTACCTGTCGTCTCATTGACGGTGGCTTGGCGCCTCTTTATGGGGGGTGTTCTGGGGGGGGGGCAACCCCTAATATCGCTTCTTGTCCTTTGTTCTCATTCCTGAGGCGCCTACTGGGTCACACCTACTTGGACCAAGTTATGTCGGAGGAGCATTCAGGCAGGTGGACATATAAGGGGCATTCATGATCTTTAGTCTTACATGTTAAAGCGTGTTAAATGGAGAAATATTTCTTTCTTTTACCATGTTTAAACGATATAATATATAACATGGTTGAGAGTCTGATAATAGGACTGTTAATGAAGAATGTCGTCACGCAACAGACCAGCTGAGCTCGTCACCATTTAGTTTGCTGTCGTGCTAGGTTACTTGCTCGTAGTTTTTTGTTTTGATAATGTTAGTATTGTTTGGATGTTTTTATAACTATTAAAGCAATGGATGTTAAATATAATCAGTAGCCAAACTTTTACACTTCTACTTTTACTTCTACTTAACATGAAGTTTTAGAAGGGAAGGTTATAAAATAAGTTGCTCAGAAAATCCGCTAGGAGCTCTTATGCATTTATTTTTTAACATGACTTTAAATTGGGCTGCTCTCAATCCCATACTTATAATATTTAACATGGTAATACATTTTACATTTAACAAAAAACATCTTCAAAAATCATGAATACCTCTGCTATCTCTGGTAAGGAAGATTCCTTATCATGTATGATGATTCTGCCCATAAAATGGCGTCATGGCGAAACTCCAGTGTTATCTCTGTAGATTTGGTACTCCGAACCCTCTAGTAACCCTGACTGGGGTAAAAAAACAAACAAATTTTTTTGAAAAATTCAAAATTGGCAATAACATGTTTTTTCAAATACAAGTGTGCATGTAAAGGACATTTTTAACTCCTCGATCTATATGCAAGTTATTGTAATTACCGTGAAAATCAAAAATGGAAATTTTTACAGTTTCGAGTGGGAAGTGTTCATAATATATTTTGTTGAAATTATAAATACATAATATCTATATTATAATTTTTTATATAATTTTATAAACACTGAGAATGACACCGAGACACTGATTCGTTCTCAGCCCTGACGAAGCACTGCAAAGTAGGCGAAACGTTGGTTTTCAATGAATAGTTTTCATTTAATTTATTTGGTAACTTTATTGACCACCACTCGGACTATCTTCCTACGAACAATCTTATGGTTTTAATAAATTAAATTCCCTCTTAGAAATACTGGGGATGTAAAAGAAGATTTTATTCCAATAAAATATATATATTTATATAGTTGATCGTATAACTTTAAATATAAGAAGATGGTAAGACTATTTAATGTCCGACGTTTTGCCCCACTTTGAAGGGCTTCATCAGGGCTGTTCAAAGCGATAGGTTAAACAGACTGGACCTATCGCTTTGAACAGCCCTGATGAGACCCTGCAAAGAGGGGCGAAACGTCAGACATTAAACAATTTAAATCTATTTGTCCTTTTTTGATCGCAACCCTGACCACCTTCTTGTATTCCAATAAAATACATTCATATTTTTAGTTTTTTGTACACTATTTTTCCTAATTATTTCAGTAATCCGAACATCCCCTGCAGCAATTAGTTGGGATTGCCGATATAACACAGTAATACCTTTCAAATGATTTTGTTGAAAGTTTTATACTTGATGAACACATTTGCCACTTGCTGCAAATCCAAGACATACAAATTCTTGTTCAACAAAGCAAGCAACAAATGTCGGTTTCCTCATGCTTGTTTTGTTCTTTTGATTTTTTTGGCTATTAAATTTGATCTCTCTCTCTCTCTCTCTCTC
>NW_027115129.1:992192-993558 GCF_000696795.3 Halyomorpha halys
TAAACAATTAATGGATAAATAAAAATCTGATTTTATTTAGCAATGATCTTGCTGATGTGAATTTACTTTATGACATGAATGTAATTTTGCTTTGTTAATCTATTATCATATAAATATTTTAAATTATATAATTTTCCTCTGCTTCATTTTGTTGGATTGATTATTTCGTTTATTCAACAGTCCCATTGGGTAGTATATTTTAAATCTTATTTTGGTCATAAAAAGAAGAATGTTATTTGTTTTATTTGTTATTCATTGACTTATTTTATTTTGTATATATTTATTTATTTTTTTCTCATAGTTAATTTGTACTAATAAAATGTTATTTTATATATATAATTTTATCTGATAATATTCTATTTTTGATCTCTTTCTTATTTTATTTTAATTTTGTTCTTTTGTTTAAGAAGGATTTTATTTTGTAATTAACTCGTATTTATAGTATCATTTTATGTATCTAATATTTCCAGAGGGCATACATTTTCATTTCATTCTTATAATTTCATTAGCCTTTTCTTTTTTTTTTCTTCTTATTTTATCTCTTTTTTTTTTTAAGAAGTTAACATGTTTAAAAATATTCTTTTCTTTTTTAGTTATCTGTTGTACTTGTTTTCAAAAAAACTTATATTGTACCCAGAAACGTGAATAATTTAAATTGCTCAATGAGACACTGTAGTCTCAGAGCATCATGGTTTATTGTAAAATTGTAAATAATTCAAGAACAATAAAATCTCTCTCTCTCTCTCTCTCACACACACACACCCTCACCCTCTCTCTCTCCATTCCTCCCTCCCCCTCTCCCTCTCTTTTTCTCGCCCTCTCTAACTCCAAGACAAAGTCTTAAAGAAGAATTAATTATTGAATCCAAAGGTTGGGGAACATCTTTAATTAATTAGAACACGAAGAGTACAAATATTGACACTTTTAAAACAATGGAGACTGGCAACAAACGTGTAGATGCAGCACAAGTGCCTTTTGATTTGTGCCTAAAAACTGACACTCGGCGTTTCGGCCGCAAATTCAGGCCAACCTGTAGCAACCAATCCCAATAGCCCATCCATACACCATAATAATAATTTATTTATTTGTTTATGGGGCAACACCCGAGCAATTAGAGTTAGCCTTTTGTTAGTAATTTTACAAAAATGATGAGTTAAAGATCGTTTATATAAACTAATAACAAATAATATACCCAAGTTGGGCTATCCACATTCGTTAGAATTAAACAAAAACGTCCCTTCATATTTAATAATATTAAAACTTATTTTTTATTGATGATAGATAGATTTATTTATTGATAGATATTACAATCTGCCACACAGTTGTGGGCAATAGGTAATATTGATAAATGATCTCATACATACTA
>NW_027115129.1:993812-994108 GCF_000696795.3 Halyomorpha halys
TAGTATGTTGGTTCCAGATGAGTCTTTTGTCCAAAGTGAATCCGAGGTATCGCACTGTGTCGGATAATATTAAAACTATACCTCCAATTGGGACGATAGGTGTCCAGCTCTAAGCAAAAGGTTTTGAGTTACATATATAAAAAACATTTTAAGGTCCTATCCTGAGGGTACAGACAGAAATTCATACAACTGATGTATCGGATTCGGTTCTCATGGTACGCGGAGCAATTCGTCAAAAAATGGAATCAATCCTCCAGGGCCGTTCCATCACAAGCTGGACAAAGCTTCTGTGGGTC
>NW_027115129.1:994158-994847 GCF_000696795.3 Halyomorpha halys
ATTCGGTTCTCATGGTACGCGGAGCAATTCGTCAAAAAATGGAATCAATCCTCCAGGGCCGTTCCATCACAAGCTGGACAAAGCTTCTGTGGGTCCAAAGTATATTTGTGTGAACCGACGTTTAGAGTAATTGCATATTTACCTGAAAGTCGCAGTTGGACAATTATTCTCAAGTGAGTTATAGGGCAGCTGATCTTTAGGTAGCTTTGAGGAGCATCCGTTTTAATGAAGACCCTACCGTAGCACATTCTCGTAATAACATGTGGTATATATCCTTGACAAATTTCCTGTATCTATCCAAGATCTCCCCCTGATACTTATACCAGATCATTAAACAGTATCGTGTCAAAATCCCGATATATATTTATACTGTAATGGCTATTTGATGAATGGACCTTCGCTAAGGACAGCGAGCAGTGCCTTCGATATCAAGGAGATCAGCTGTAACTGCTATTTGGAAGGCTGCTCTCCTTGAGCCCAGTTCTTCGCCACTAATAATTAAAATTTTAATCGAGGTATAAATCGATATAAATCACTTCCCCATCGTTTCAATAAAAAATTGGACCAAATATTGCTCTAGAATTAAAACTCATATTTTTTTTTTTTAATAATTTATTTATTGATATTTACAACTGTATACACATATATACAACAAGTAAATTTGCTGTAGGTGACATAGGGACATGATA
>NW_027115129.1:995267-1017035 GCF_000696795.3 Halyomorpha halys
TTTGTAATGGATTGGCAATTTAGACCGTTTGTCTAGTAAATGTTGCAATAGTCGGAATCTACGAGCAGTTTCTTGTCTTTTTAGTCTTGTAAAAACTCATATTTAAATTTTAATATATTATCCAAATAGTTTGGTAAAATATGGGCTGTATAATTGCACTACAATTCAGCTTTCTGATAATAAATAAAGTCTATTAGCGAAGTGCTTGAAGTATACATTGCTGGAAAAGACCTGCTGGTTATAGTACAAGAGCTCAGGAGGAGAAAAAAGGCAGTTATTTCACCCCAATTTTTGATTACTTTAATCAAAACTGATGAGTCTGCCAACTACAGGTAGGGGGAATAAAAAATGGAGGCTGTTTCAAAGCAATAAAAAAATTTAATTTTTCATTAGGAGCTCTATATCCTAAAAAGTAGGAACAATACAAGAAAACCTAAGAGAATGTCATTATAAGATGAGCAAATTTGCTAAAATATGAGCCCTAAAAGAGTTATTTACGTTAAATAGTTCTCGAGATATAGCTTTTTAAAAAGCAACATTTCATAAAAATGTTGTATGGGACGTTCTGAAAGATCTGTAGAATTTATTTTGAAAATATTATATCTCAAAAACCATTTGAACTATTAGCACTCAAATTAAAGCTAGTTTAATGAGCAATAAAGTAATGTGTGATGTTTATCTTCGTAGGAGTAATAGTTTACATGAAATTTGCTAAAATAAATTGATTTATAGTTGTTCGGACAAATTTTTATTTGCCAAATTTATATTCATATGTGAATATCATAAAAACTACTACCCCTACGCAGATAAGTGTCATAAACTACTTTATAGTAAGTTAAATTTCCTTTATTTTCAGTGTTGGCAAACTTGGCATGTGTACAACTTATGGATCTAGAGATATATTTTTTCAAAATTCCAACATTTTATACAAACGGCTAGATATTAACATTTTGTGAGTTTATTTTTTCAAATATCATAAAAACTACTAGTCCTACAAAGATAAACATTATTAACTATTTTATAGTAAATTTAACTAGCTTTAATTTGAGCGATGGCCGACATTGGTATGTCAAATGGTTTCTGAAATAAAGTTATTCATAAATCAAATTTATTGCCCGAACAACTATAAATCAATTTATTTTAGCAAATATCATGAAAACTACTATTCCTACGAAGGTAAAGTTCATAAACTACTTTATAGTCCATTAATTTAGCTTTAATGTGAGTGCTAATAGACATCTGTACGTCACATAGTTCCTGAGATATAGATTTCTCAAAATAAATTAACGAAGCACTAATCTTTCTGTAGATTTTTAAGAAATTTTGCTTTCTTCTTGAGAACTGTTGGACGTAAATAGCTCTTTTAGGGCTAATATTTCAGAAAATTTACTCTTCTTTAAATAATGTTCTCTTAGATTTTCTAGTGTTGTTGGTAGTTTTTAAGATAATAGAGCTCTGAATTAAAAATTAGTGTTTTTTTAATGTTTTTAAACAGCCGCCATTTTTTATTCCCCCTACCTTTACTTGGCAGACTCATGAATTTCGACTAGTAATTATACATACTTTTCATTAAAGTTACCAAAATTTGGGGTGAGATAACTGCCTTTTTTTCTTCCCGGAGCTTGTACTATAATGGTTATACTCCAGCAATTCATGACCGATTTCAGAAAAATGTAAATATATAAAACCACTTAAATAAAAATAAATAAACCATCTAATATATATTTATTGGAAGATTGGTGATTGATCGTGTATCAATAAATGGAAATTGGTCCGGGTGCGTTCAAATAGTAAATTGGGGTACTATTTTTATTTGAGCTAACGTTTCGCCCCACGTTGCAGGGCTTCGTCAGGGCTAAAAAAGACACTAACACTTAAAGTAAGTAAAAAAAATAGTGGAAAATAACAAGTATATACAAAGAGAAGAATTATTAAAGAAAGTACAAATTGAGATGAAAAGAGATAAGAATAAAATCAAATATAAATGATAATATACATTATAAAATATTTAAAAAAAAAATTAAAATTTACATGGATAGAAAAATTTAGAAAAGATTTTATTCTTATCCCTTTTTCATCTCTTAATTTGTACTTTCTTTAATAATTCTTCTCTTTATCTGTTACTATGGTGTTGTTATAGGAGGATTAAAACAAATCCCTTCAGATCACCTTAACCCTTTGTCGTAAACCTACCGACTGCCCTACAGTCTCTTTTAACAATGTTGATCTTACCCCTGTCGAACAGATCCGCTACCTTGGACTACATCTGGATAAACGACTAACCTGGAATCCTCACACAAGACTGAAAAGACAGGAAACTGCACGTCGATTTCGACTATTACAGCATTTACTAGACAAACGGTCTTAATTTCCAATTCATTACCAAAGACTGATCTACATGACTGTAATAAGGCCAATCTGGACATATGGAGTTGAGCTTTGTGGCTCCACTTAACCTTCGAATTCCTCTCATATCCAATCCTTACAGTCCAAAATCCTCAATGCTCCTCACTTTGTCACAAATAAAATCATTATAAACTCTCTAACCACCCAAACTGACTAGTTTCTAACCTTGCTTCCTCTCCCATTCCTGTCAAGCCTCCAGCCAGGGTAGTTTCGCTACACGCCTGTGTCACTCCATAATAAAATATATCAAATTTACTAAGTGTATAATTATGTACAGTTGTAAATTTCAATAAAGATAATAAAAAAAACCTTTTATTGTTATTCTAGCATTTTATCTTTATAACAAATACAGTTTAATATTTAATATTTTCTATTAAAGCTGATAACGAAGATGACAGTGAAAGTAAAATATGGTCCTTGTAGATGAGCTCAGGCGAGATGCCTCTCCTTCGGGAACGAAGAGAAATAAAAAATCAAAACAACAAAAACTAGAACAAAGAAATCTACCTGAGAGAGAATTTTAATTGTAGACAGGCTATTAGTAAGGAATTTGGTATGATAGAGAGAGGAAGAGTTAAGTAAAGCTATAATGACTCTAAGATAATACGACTCCCAAGTTTAGGTTACGGCCTCCAATGAGAGTCGTTAGGATCCACTCTCCCTGTCTCTTATCTACGCTCTATAGCTCTCGCAAAAAATATCTAAAAGAATTGCTTCTCTCTATCTCAAAGCCTTCTTGTAAATATAAAAATCGTAAGTGATGATATATATTTTTTCTTTTATGATTCATTATTATTGTTTAATAAATACTAGTTCCAAGGATCCGAGTTCGAATCCGGCTGGGCAGAAAATTGTTTTTTTGTGTTACACTAGCCGTGAGTCAACCCTGTGGGTTCTAAAGTCCTCCTGGGTCCACCGAGCCTCATAAATTGGATAAAAATGGCAGTCGAGCGTGATTCTGACTAAATCACGTAAGCTAATGACCTCTTGCCCTACAGTATCCTTTAATAATAACCCAACTTATTCCTGTCAAACAAATCCGTTACTTGGAACTACATCTCGACAAACGACTGACATGGAATCCTCATACAATACTGAAAAGAAAGGAAACTGCTAGTCGATTCCGACTATTACAACATTTACTAGATAAACGGTCTAAACTTCCAATCCATTCCAAAAGACTGATCTACATGACTATTATAAGGCCTATCTGGACATACGGAGTTAAGCTATGGGGCTCCACTAAACCATCGAATTCCTCCAGAATCCAATCCTTAATGCTCCTTACTTTGTCACAAATCAAATCATCCATCAGGACCTTAATGTCCCCTATGTTGTTGATTTGGGCAGAACCAGATACCATTCCTTCCATGGAAAACTTCCCAATCCACTAGTTTTTAACCTGGCTTCTCCTTCGTTACCTAATAATCCTCCTAGGCGACTGAAAAGAAGATGGCCTCAAGATCTTCTCCTCTTGAAATGTTATTGGAGTTCTATCAGTGGGTAGATTCTCCACATGTTTGTATCATGTCACTATGTCACCTACAACAAATTTACTTGTTGTATATATGCGTATACAGTTGTAAATAACAAATAAATTATTAAAAAAAAAAAAAAATGATTTCTATGTAATTTTATTTTATAATGAATGTAATCAGTTATCACTATTGCCTATTGCCCAACAACTGTGGCAGATTGTAATATTTGTCAATAAATAAAAAAAAAAAAAATTTAATGGCAGATTGGTCTGGTGGGTCTTATATTTATTAAGTTATATTACTATTTTTTTTTTTAACAATTGATTATGAAGGGGGGATAATCGAATACAAAAAAAGACACCCCTAACACTAAATACAATTTTATAAATAAAGCAAAAATTTAAGATCAAATAAATTGATTAAAATAATAAATTTTAATAAAAGAGAAAAGTAAGGTTAATAACAAAAATAACGACATTCAAAGATCTAACATAAAAAAAAAAAAAAAATCCCTGTAATGGGGAAAAAAGGACGGAGAAAAAAAAATAAATAAAAGAGAAGTAATGTCAATGGTAGAATTGATAAATATAGGATTTATAACGGGATGTTGTGCAGCAGCCTGAGCTTCAGTCTTCGGGTTGAGGTTGGATTTCCCAAGTTATTGCTTCTTTAACTGTTGCTAACTGGGAGAGGAACTTCATGTACCCTTTGTTGCTGTAATCCTCTATTGACTCTATTTGTAATTCCCGATGCAATCAGCTATTTCTTACAAAGCAAGGAGCAGGATATACCATTCTCTGTTGTCTATTTCAGAAAGCGATTGAAATGAGACACTGCTTTTCCATGCTTTATTGTTGATGATTCCTAAACTTGTCTGTAACACTCAGTACGACTCCCTCATCAGTTTGTAATGTGAACTCGTTCTCCTCACGACCTTCAACTCCATCATCAGTGAACTCCCTGTAATGTGAACTCATTCTCCTCACGACCTTCAACTCCATCATCAGTGAACTCCCTGTAATGTGAACTCTTTCTCCTCACGACCTTCACCTCCATCATCAACATCTGTATTATACTCAGAGGGGTTTATATTTTTAATCAAGTTCAAAATCATCTGTCACTTGGATTCTTCTTTGATGTCGGTTGATACTTTGATGGATGTTCTCTTTCCCCAACAATGGATTCGATGAATTGCGTATGGTCTTTGACTGAACAGTCTCGCAAGCAGCAAGAGAGAGAGAAATACTTTATTTATCTATGCTGCCTAAATACATCAGGTTGCTATCTCACACAGCATACTTATCAATCCGTAATCGGACATATATAAATTACACATACATGGTATGATCAGAAAAAAAGAGATACAATAATAAGATATAATAAACAATTTTGTTTTCCCATACAGTTTCCTTTTACAATCAATTTCGGTCTGTACAACAAATACAAATATTTCAATTCATTCCTATTTTTCTTTCTCATTTCTGCTCCTCCAAATTCAACATTTCACAATTTTTTAATTCACCCGATCAATTAAGTCGCGCTCCGGAATTCACCCTCCTAGATCCTCTCCAGTGACCCGCTAAACAAATTCAATATTAGACGGCAATGTGAGATCAGACTATCATTCATAGTCACAGCAGTAGATCAGTCTACCAAGAACAAACAAATAGATACATTTTACGAGAATAAGACTAACACATAGATTAAAAGGAAAATATAATAAAAAACCGGTTACAGGAATCACTTGAATGGATAAATAAGTTTAAAAAAACAAAAAAAATAGTACTAATAAAATAAAATAATTTAATAAATAAATACGTTATAACACACAAATAGAGAGGTCAACATATTAAAATAAATAAATAAAACAAAGAATAATCTCCGAGCTAATTCCCATGCAGGTGATGGTGTATGATCCCCAGACAGTCCAAAATAATATTTTCCGCCAAGATCGCAATATCCCCAATGCTAAGGCCTTCTAAGAAGCTCCTTGTTCTATCTGGTATTGTTCCGCGAGATCCAAACCAGAGGCCTCTCACGGTAAAACAAAATCCTCGAGATTTAAGTTTTTCATTGTCGTAATAATTTCTTGTTGTGTAAATATGTACGAGAGTAGAGCTGTACGAAAAACAAAAATGGTATTGCCTGCTGTTTTCTCTTGAAAAGTGATTTTTTTTTCACGCTGATTCGGATTACTGGAGTGTTTGGAGTACAAAAGTTCGGATTACCGAGGTTGCACGGTACATTACGAGAAAAACGTAGATTATGCGCATTTCAGAACGTATGAGTTTTTGAATTTTTGTTCCATTGTCAATTGCGAAGATTCTTTATTGAAATAATAAATAAAATATGCGAGGTACTCAAGCTGTAAAATCACTCAGTCCCATTTTGGCATAAGATAAGCTCGTTGAAGGAGACTTAGACCAGCGACTGTTGCAAGGAGATCGAAAAGGAACGGCCCAAGGTTTGCTAAATATACTTGACTCGTTATGTAAATGGCCGCTATTAATACACACCGGGAAGAATGTTAATGATGGCTTACAGTCCACGTGCAGTTGTTCCTCCTGTATTATGTAACTGTAGCTACCATTCCCTACCTCTTTGGAATTCGATTCGATATTCATCTACCAACAATTATAATACTAAGGCAATGTATCCAAAGAGCTATCTTATTTAATATTTATCCATCTTGTAATATTTCTCTAATTATTTTTTTTTAAAAGTATTATTTGTCTACCCTCTTCTACGTGGTCCATACAGCTGACCCAACCAATCCTAACACTATACTCACCACGTATACCGATGACACATATGTGCTCGCATTTAATAATAACCCTTTAATTGCATCCTAAACTCTCCAATCCCATCTCACAGCCTTCAAATAATGATGTCCAAATTGGAGGATAAAAATGAATCCCAACAAATCCCATAAAATCACCTTTACTATTCGTCGAAAACCTGCCGAATGCCCTACACGCTATCTTAGATTACGTCTGGACAAATGAGTTCACATCGACTCCAACGGTCTAAACTTCCATTTGGTTACCAAAGACTGATTTACAAAACTATAATAAGGCCTATCTGGACATACGGCGTTGAGCTTTGGGGCTCCACTAAACCTTCGAATTCCTCTCGTATCCATTCCTTACAATCCAAGATCCTTCGTAAAATCCTCAATGCTTCTTACTTTGTTACAAATAGAATCATGCATAAGTACCTTGAAGTTCCCGACGTAACCGATCAAGCCCGTACCAGATATCATTCCTTCCATTATAAACTCCCTAATCACTCAAACCCACAAGTTTCTATCCTTGCTTCCTCTTCCATTCCTGAAAATGCTCTGATGGAAAGCAGAAACGGATTCCTCTTGGTTACTTTATTATTATTATTTTTATATATTACTTGATTAGAGTTTTAAAAACCAAAACAAAAATAACACGGACTACAAGCTTCGTAATATCATCTTACCTCCATTTTATTCGTGCCAAATGGTATCTGAAATGGAGTTCTTCATAAATCAAACTTATTGTTTGAACAACTATAAATCAATTTATTTTAGTAAATATAATGAAAACTACTATTCCTACGAAGGTAAAAGTCATAAAATTCTTTATAGTCCATTAAACTAGCTTTAATTTGAGTGCTAATAGACATCTGTACGTCACACAGTTCCTGAGATATAGAATTCTCAAAGTAAATTAACTAATTACTAATCTTTCAGTAGATTTGTAAGAAATTTTGCTTTTTAAAAAGCTATATCTCGAGAACTATTGGACGTAAATAGCTCTTTTAGGGCTAATATTTCAGAAAATTTACTCTTCTTTAAATAATGTTCTCTTAGATTTTCTAGTGTTGTTGGTAGTTTTTAAGATAGAGAGCTCCGAATGAAAAATGTTTTTTTAAGGTTTTAAACAGTCACCATTTTTTATTCCCCTACCTATACTTGACAGACTCATCAGTTTTGACTAGTAATTATAAAAAGTTTCATTAAAGTAATCAAAAATTGGGGTGAGATAACTGACTCTTTTTCATAATTTGAAATTATACGGTCAATTATTTATATCTATATATCTAAAACATATATGATTCGATTTATGAACTGACTAAGATTAATATAAAGATTTTATCAAATGTTGTCAAATACTCAATTATAATAGTATCAATAGTTCGATAGATCGATTAACCGTTGTCGATGATGAACATGATAGTATCAAGTGAGCATTGGCAGAGAATGGTCGAGGTAGCGGCTCCTTCGTATAATTAGCCACAGGTGCGCCATTTTTTGTATTTTTTTTCTCTCTAAGAATTTTTAGCCGGCCTATCAGTTTTCCTTATTACATCCAATAATACCTAGACTTTTTCGTTTAATAATACTATATTTTATAAAAACGTTTTAAAATATTTATTTATTTACATTTCTAACTGTATTTACATAAATATACATCTAATAAATTTGATGTAAGATCATAATGGTGAGATACAGGCATGTGGAAAATCTGCCCATTGATAGAACTTCAATAACGTTTCTAGAGCAGAAGATGTGGAAGCCATTTTGTTTTTGAGACGCTTAGGAGGTTCATCAGGAATGGAAGAGGAAGCAAGGTTAGAAACTAGTGGGTTTAAGTGGTTAGGGAGTTTATAATGGAAGGATTGATATCTAGTTCGGGCTAGATCGGTTACATTAAGGTCTTTATGGATGATTTTATTTGTGACATAGCTAGTAGCATTGAGGATTTTGGATTGTAAGGATTGCATAATAAAGGAATTCGAAGGTTTAGTGGAGCTCCAAAGCTTAATTCCGTAGCCCGGATAGACGTTATTATAGACATATAGATCAGTCTTTAGTAATGTGTTGGAAGTTAAGACCGTTTGTCTAGTAAGTGCTGTAATAGTCGAAATCGACGTGCTGTCCCCTGTCTTTCCAGTCTTGTGTGAGGATTCCAAGCTAGTCGTTTGTCCAGATGTACTCCAAGGTAGCGGATCTGTTCGACAGTGCTAAGGGCAACATTATTGAAGGCGACTTCTGGGCAGTCGGCAGGTTTAGGACGAAGGGTAAAAGTGATTCGATGGGATTTGTTGCATACACGGGACATCGGCAGACGCGGTGAGGTTAGCGTTTGGATTAGTTGGTATGTCAGCTGTACCTTTCTTTATCCTCACTTTATTTCCTTAGTATTCAGTATCTTATTGTGGAATATTTTTGTTATTCATTTCTCTTATATTTACTTTTCTATTTTTACGTCTATTTATTTCGAATCTTATACTCTATGTTATTAATTTTTTATTTATAACTAGCAGACCCGACATTGCTTCGCTATTGCTATATTTGAAGATGTATCTAGATTAATTGAACACTATTGAAACTTTGATATAAATTAATATTGATTTTGTAGAACAGATTTATTTATTTATATAGACAATGGAAAAATATATCCGTTTGTAGAAGCCTAAAATAACAAAACTTTCAAAAATAACAAAGTTATGCTTTTAAAAATTAGTAATTTAAAACAACGATTTGATATTTATATTGAAAACAAAACAATAATATCAAACTGCGGTATGGTATTGATTTCTCACGTGATAACTAACTGAGCTCTTTCCAGTGTAGCCCGTCGTACATTGTTGTGGCGATCCTCGAATATCCTCCAATTAGAGCCTTTTAATAAACTGAGTTATTAATGTCACTTGTGGCAGGTTGGCAAGGAGTGAATGGTATCTTCATAGTTACATCCTTGGTAGTTTTCACTTAGATCAAGTAATTCTGCTCTACAACAGAAAAAATCGATGCAAGATCAAAATTATCATTTAAATTAAATAAAATTTCTATATAATAATACATAAATAATATATATAATTAATATTGCCCGAGCTAAGACAGGATCTCAGAAGGAAGATGCGGACGTGACCTAACTCTTCGGGTTCCAGGCCGTCTGCGCTCTTCGGCGCCGCCATGTCTAATCCTCTTCTATAGTTGCCTCCATGTTTTCCTCTATTATTCTTCTCTTATTCCCATTTCTTCCTGAAATCCTATAAAACAGTGCACGCATTAATATAAATCTCTGTGTTAAAACAACTCCTGTTGTCTGGTCTATATATTAATCCAAAAAAAAGAAGTATATATTTTATTATGTCTAGTTAATCGAGTATAATGACACAAGACTTATAGGATAAAGGAATTTAAAAACGTCCAAAACAAAAATAACATGAACTACGAACAACTAACTAAACAAAACGACAGCAGATAAAATGATGTTGAGCTCAGCTGTTCTATTGCATGACGTAATTCTCAATTTAGCAGACCTATTAACAGACTCTCAACCATGTTAAATGTTATTATTTTAACATGCTAAAAGAAGGAAATATTTCTCCATTTAACATACTTTGTACTCGCTTCGGCGGTACATATACTAAAATTGGAACGATACAGAGAAGATTAGCATGGCCCCTAGGATGACAAAAAAAAAAAAGGACCACAATATTCCATATGTTCCTGATTTGGCCCGAACCAGATACCGTTCCTTCCATAATAAACTTCTCAACCATCCAAATCCACTTGTTTCTAACCTGGCTTCTCCTTCATTACCTAATAATCCTCCTAGGCGTCTGAAAAGAATATGGCCTCGAGATCTTCTCTAGAAATGTTATTGGAGTTCTATCAGTGGGTAGATTCTCCACATGTTTTTATCATGTTACTATGTCACCTACAGCAAATTTACTTGTATATATGTGTATACAGTTGTAAATATCAATTAATAAATTATTAAAAAAAAAACATACTTTAACATGTAAAATAAATGATTATGAATAACCCTATCATTATTCGAAATAACTCCCACTAATTTCAACTCCTAGCACCTAACAAAGTTTTTTATTTCTAGTTTAAGAAACAATTAAATTTTTAATAGATGCACTCAAGAAATTAAAATTTTTACCTAATTTTTTTTTACTGGTTCTAGTTGAAAAATATTTGAGACAAGTCAGTTGAATATGGTGGATGTGGTAAAAGTTCTATTATAACTTTATCTAATGAGACTTATTTGTCAGTTACTTTTTTAAAAAAATTTCCCGCTCCATCGTTTTATACATAATAAATATCGATCTAGAGACACGGAATAAAAATCGATAGCATAATCATGAGAGATAGTTGACCGTGGATGACTCAAACGAGGAGAAGACGGTTGGGGAGTGCGGTCAAATCAAAACACAAATAAGTTGAAGTAATCTTATTTAATTGTGTCAACGTTTCGGCCAGAATTTCAAGCCTTCATCAGGGCTGTTTGCTTGAAATAGAAATCGATTACGAGACTTGGAATAAAGACCGATAATAGGTTGCTTGAAATACTTAAGGATAGTGTTGTAGATACTCGAACTTCTTAATGTCTTGCAAGGTCCAATGCTTTGACTCCAAACAGCAATGTCTTAAAATATGGGTTTCGCTCAAATTATACATATGTTGTAAAAATATAAAAGGACTTTGCCAACCCTAACCTCCAAGTTCCCTCAATCCCGTGCCGCCTAGTACAACCTATATAAGAAGGCTGGCATGATCGGAGCCTTCATTGTTTTCTATATATTTCATGATAAGACTGTCAATAAAAATTTGTATTTTAAAACTGCTATGAAAGAATTTTCGCTTATATATATTTACACTGGGAGTGGGAGTGTGTAGCTCAGTGGCAAGGCACTGTGCTATTGACTCCAGGGACTTCTAGTTCGAATCCAGCTGTTGCAGATTATGATTTTCCTTTTCACTGTTGTCCTGTTGTTAAAGTGAGTACTCTAAATTGAGTAAAAATCTGGCGAGGATAGTTCTTACCAAATCACTTCCTTGCACAACCGTTACCCTTCAAGGGTTGTAGCAGAACAGATTTAATTTTTTTTTTTTTGTTAAATGATGCTTATTTTAATAGAACAAAAAATTTACTAGTTCTTTCCACCTTGTGGATAACCTGTAAACAGAAAGACTCCTGCTACAGAACATCATACCTTTAACAATTAGCTTTTCATGTGAATAGACACAAGATGGAGTAGTAAACGTTGGAAACATAGATTAATTTCTTTGATGCAATTAACCAGAAGTGGATTCAACATAGCGGCAGTCTTGTCCGCAAGGATACAGCAGACATCTTCCGAAGACAAGAAGTGGAGGAGATGTTTGGGATTCCTGACTGCCATCAAGAGGCGATGGCAATTACAAGAAGAAGCCCGAAGAGACAATGGATCGTATATTATGTTGCGGGAGCTCATTGTGGAACAGGCGATGACAATGAGGCTATTGTTTCTGATCCGAGAATAGACAAAGCGCCGCTCTGCGCCCAGCTCCTTATTGTCTGCCTCTTTATCAATGGCGGCGCTGGCACAATGAGGGAATGGGCTCCGCTGCCACAATGGCCTCGATCTGTGTCATCTGGTCATTAATGGCCGGTCGTCGAAGGCAGTTCTGGGTTTATTTCATGGGGACAGGAGGGCAACGTGTAATATTTGCGTTTTTCAACTTGCAATAATCCCAACTCAGGAGGAATTCATAGGTTGCGATATTGCTTATGCGAAAGATTATGCAGAGAGGGGGTGATTTTGTCGCGCTTTCAGTCATATATACCTGAATCACGGTTATCTTATGGTCTGCGATTCTCCATTTTTATGCCAGACTTGCGAAACGCTGCTTACAGCATTTTATGCAAAACTGACTGCCGAGTGTTGGAATCCCTCAAATACCATTTTACAGGATAACAAGCAGACTGTTGATAAACGTTTCTCAATCACTCCAAACTTTACTATAGAATTTTGTTTGAGGCAGACGGCCATCTAGTGGCAAGCATACGAAGCAGTAGAGTCTCTCTAGCCATCTTGGCTTGGTACAGATAAAAGAGCCACATCATCTTCTACTAATTTAAAGAATTCACCATGATTGAGTAGTTCTTCACCACACTCAGTCAGAGGGACGGAGGCAGGATGAGGGAGAGAAGAGAGACTCTTGCCCTACAGTAGCTTTTATAACTATCCCACTAAAGCCTGTTAAACAGATTCGCTACTTAGGACTCCATCTTAACAAGAGACTTACTTGGAATCATCATGCTTGACTGAAACGACAAGAAACTGCTCATAGATAAAAATTATATACACTACGATAATCAGACCACTTTGTACATACGGGATTGAGCTCCGGGGCTCCACCAAACCATCAAATTCCTCCCGTATCCAATCCTTATAAATATGTATTCCCGTAAAATCCTTGATGCTCTTTATTACGTCATAAATGAACTCACCCATAACATCACTTTCGTTGCAGATTTGGCCCAAAATAGATATGCATCCTTTCATTCCAAACTCCTTACTCATCCTGACCCATTAAGTATGAATCTTTCATCCTTAAGAATCCCTGATAATCCTCCGAGGCGTCTGGAAAGAAGTTATGAAACTTTTATCAAATTTATTTATTGTATTTTTGTTATAATGGTTTTTTTTCGATCAAACTCTCATAGTTGTGAAGTTGTAAATTTCGATTAAAAAATAAAAAAAGTTTCATCTGAATCTCAACAGCCTGACATCAATTAATTACCAAGTAAGCTGTAATACCATTTACCATTTTATTTTACCATTTGGTTAAACCACATATAATCAATTGTGTAATGAATCTTTTAAGAATAGAACTTTTAGTTTCAATTTGTCCATTTATACCAGCAATTATAATTAATTTGGATAATATCCTCCAATTAACATAAAATATGGGTAATATCATCAACAAATTTTACCGCAGGTTTTCAAGTAGCATTAGTTTTATATTTGAATATAATATTGTCCATGTATCCTAATTTACTAGATTAGCACAAGAGAAGAAAAACGGCAATTATTTCACCTCAATTTTTGATTACTTTAATAAAAACTATGTATAATTACTAGTCAAAACTTACGAGTTTGCCAAGTATAGCTAGGGGGAATATAAAATGGAGCATATTTTAAAATGATAAAAAAATAATTTTTAATTATTTCGGAGCTCTATATCTTTAAAACTACCATCAACATTAGAGAACCTAATACAACATAATTTAACATAGAATAGATATTCTAAAATATATGCCCTAGTAAAGCTGTTTTACGTTCTATGGTTCCGAGATATAGCTTTTTAAAAAATAATATTTCATATAAAATGCACTGAAAAATTAGAAATTAGAGAATTTATTTTGAGAAATCTATATCTCAATTACCATTCGACATACAGATGTCTAATGGCACTAAAATTAAAGCTAGTTTAATGTACTATATGAAGTTTATGAATTTTATCGTGAGAGTAGTAGTTTTCATTATATTTGTTAGATTTATAGTTGTTTGGACACAAATTAATTTTATTTAAAGGTTTTAAAATTTCTGCCGTTTTCTACTACCTATACTTGGCAGACTCATCAGTTTTGACTAGTAATTATACACAGTTTCATCATTAAAGTAATCAAAATTTAATTGAGTAATAATCTGGCGATTGAGCGTGATCTTCAACTAATCGCCTATTTTATAATCGCTCAATAATGTTTCATAATATTGTATTAATTATTTGATCCTGAAGATATTGTACGTTTTGTAAAGTCGAGAAGGATATATCTGCATTGGACATGTCGGAAGGTTACCCAACGAAAGAGTAGCTGAGGAGGTCACAAGATAAACTTTTCCTGAAAAAAGAAATAGAGGGCGCCTTAGGAAAACTTGGAAAAAGGAGACCTTTGGAGGATTGAAATGACTGGCTGGAAAAGAATGATTCAGGATAGGGGTCGAATTGTCCGGCTTGTCAAAGTCCAGAGTCCAGTAGAGCCAAAGAAGAAGAGGAAGATAATTATTGTAGAGCAGATGGTCCGGGGTGCGGTCAAAAGAGAAAACGAAATAGTTAACAACTGTTTATTTTCCGACGTTTCGCCCCACTTTGTACAGCTTCATCAGGGCCGGCCAAGTTGATAGCTTTAGTGACTTTCTAGACTGTTGAAGCTTAAAATTGTTTATTTATTTATTGCTATTTACAGCTGTACATTACAATACATTTAGTACTTCATCTAAGTTAAATTGGAGTGTTACAGGCGTGTAGAGAAACTACCCATTGGTAGCACTCTAATATAGGTTTTTACCTTAGTAGGTCTCGTGGCCATCTTCTTTTCAGGCGCCTCGGAGGATTGTCAGGAATTGAAGAGGAAGCAAGGTTAGAAACTAGTGGGTTTGGATGGTTAGGGAGTTTATAATGGAAAGAGTGATATCTAGTTCGTGCTATATCGGTTACATATGGAACATTAAGGTCTTTATGTATGATTTTATTTGCGGCAAAGTAAGGAGCATTGAGTATTTGCTTAAAATTTATGTACACGACATAAAATGTATATTACCTTCTTGATATAATCTTCTACTGAGGAACCGAACAGCCCCAAAACGGGAATGTCATGGTTTCATTTTTCTGCGAAATAAGTATTAACTAAATGGGATTCAAACCCATGGCAATTTTAGCTATTAGGTTTAACTATTTTTTCCCGTCTCTGGTTATCGCCAATTGATTAAACAAACAATTGGTTAGCGAACTCCTTGAGTAATGTGAATCTGTGGGGTTCAATATTAATATTGATAAAACAAAGATAATGTCAAATTCACAGAAAGGAGAAGTAATTTTTTTTGTTTTAATTTATTTATATTTACAATGTATTAAGAATATATACAACACGTAAATTTGTTGTTAGTTATACAATGGCATGCCAGATACAGACATGTGGAGATTCTACCCATTGATAGAACTCCTATAACATTTCTAGAAGAGAAGATCTAGAAGCCTCAATGAATTGGCTATACAGATGTTGATGAGAGAGTTGAATGTCGTGAGGAGAAGGAGTTCACATTAAAAACTGATGAAGAAGTCGTACAGAGTGTTACCGACAAGTTGAGGGACCATCAATAATAAAGGATGGATACGCAGTGCCTCATTTCACTAGAACGAGAAGCAAGGAACAAGACTCAATAAACAAAAATAAAAACAGACTTCATTAAAAGATTAATTTAAAAAAACTACAGACTGTCAAATTTCCAATAAAATATAAAAAACAAATTTAATGTTTTCATATATTTATTGGAATTTACAACTGTACATGTATGTATATACATCCAGTAAATTTGATAATTGAATGCAGTGATACAGGCGTGTAGAAAAACTACCCATTGGCAGCACTCTAATGACGTTTTACATTAGCAGGTTTCGTGGCCATCTTCTTTTCAGGCACCTCGGAGGATTGTCAGGAATTGAAGAGGAAACAAGGTTAGAAACTAGTGTGTTTGGGTGGTTAGGGAGTTTATAATGGAAGGAGTGATATCTGGTTCGGGTTATATCGGTTATATATGGAACATTAAGGTCTTTATGTATGATTTTATTTGGAGCAAAGTAAGGAGCATTGAGGATTTGCTGAAAATTTATGTACATGACATAAAATGTATATTACCTTCTTGATATAATCTTCTACTGAGGAACCGAACAGCCCCAAAATGGGAATGTCATGTTTCATTTTTCTGCGAAATAAGTATGAACCGAACGGGATTCAAACCCACAACGTTCCGATTTTCGCCCCAGTTTGCTCTGTGACACCATCGTTTTGATGTTCTTTGCGCCTGCGGCTGTTACAAATACTTAACCGGTTTATTTGTGAAGACTTATTGTAAGATATTTATGACTTCTCATTGTAAGTTTTAATGTTGATAGGTATCAAAGGCGGAGGTTGCTAATGATGGGATGGAGAGAGGAGAGAAGATTAATGAAGGAGGCACTTAGAGGCCTACGGCTGCTATGGCACTTCTTATTTCCTGACCTCTCGCCGGCGAGCAGTTGGGAATGGACCCCTGCTCTCTGCTCATTGTTTCGAATGTTCGAGGGTTATTGATAGTCCGGCTACTGGCTTTGGGGCTGCTTACTGATTCCAATCTCTGGTGGAGATAAGAATTATTAAAGAAAGTACAAATTAAGAGTTGAAAAAGGGATAAGAATAAAATCTTTTCTAAATTTTTCTATCCATATAAATTTTAATTTTTTAAAAAAATATTTTATTATGTATATTATCATTTATATTTGATTTTATTCTTATCTCTTTTCATCCCAATTTGTACTTTCTTTAATAATTCTTCTCTCTGTATATACTTGTTATTTTCCACTTTTTTTTTTACTTACTTTAAGTGTTAGTATCTTTTTTAGCCCTGACGAAGCCCTGCAACGTGGGGCGAAACGTTAGCTCAAATAAAAATAGTACCCCAATTTACTATTTGACCGCACCCGGACTAATTTCCATTTATTGATACACGATCAATCACAAATCTTCCTATAAATATATATTAGATAGTTTATTTATTTTTATTGAAGTGGTTTTATATATTTACATGTTTCTGAAATCGGATTGCTGGAATATAACCATTATAGTACGAGCCGGGAATAAAAAAAGGCAGTTATCTCATCCCAATTTTTGATTACTTAAATGAAAACTATGTATAATTACTACTCAAAATTGATGAGTCTGCCAACTATAGGTAGGGGGATAAAAAATGGCGGCTGTTTCAAAGCGATAAAAAAACTAATTTTTTATTCGGAGCTCTATATCTTAAAAAGTAGGAACAACACAAGAAAATCTAAGAGAAAATTATTTAAAAAAGAGTAAATTTGCTGAAATATTAGCCCTAATAGAGCTATTTACGTTCAATAGTTCTCGAGATATAGCTTTTAAAAAAGCAAAATTTCGTAAGAATCTACTGAAAGATTAGTAGTTAGTCAATTTATTTTGAGAAATCTATATCTCAGGAACTATGTGACGTAAAGATGTCTATTAGCACTCAAATTAAAGCTAGTTTAATGGACCATAAAGGAGTTTATGACCTTTACCTTCGTAGGAATAGTAGTTTTGATGATATTTGCTAAAATAAATTGGTTTATAGTTGTTCGGACAATAAGTTTGATTTATGAAAAACTTTATTTCAGAAACCATAGGACGTACAGATGTCTGCCAGCGCACAAATTAAAGCTAGTTAAATTTACTATAAAATAGTTAATAACGTTTATCTTTGTAGGAGTAGTAGTTTTTATGATATTTGAGAAAATAAATTCACAAAATGTTAATTTTCAGTTGTTCGTATAAAATGTTGGATTTTTGAAAAAATACATCTCCAGATCCATAAGACGCATATATGTCTGCCAACACTCAAAATAAATAATAAAAGAAAATTTAATTTACTATAAAGTGGTTTCTGACACTTATCTTCGTAGGGGTAGTATGATATTCACATAAGAATATAAATTGGGCTAATAAAAATTTGTCCGAACAACTATAAATCAATTTATATTAGCAGATTTCATGAAAATCATTACTCCTACGAAGATAAACATCATAAACTACTTTATAGTGCGTTAAAATAACTTTAATTTGAGTGCTAATAGACATCTGTACGTTAAATGGTTTTTGAGATATAGGTTTCTCAAAATAAATTCACTAACTACTGATTGTTCAGTACGTCCCATACATTTTTATGAAATGTTGCTTTTTAAAAAGCTATATCTCGAGAACTATTGGACGTAAATAGCTCTCTTAGGGCTAATGTTTCAGTAAATTTACTCTTCTTTAAATAATGTTCTCTTAGGTTTTTTTTGTGTTGTTCCTACTTTTTAAGATATAGAGCTCCCAATGAAAAATTAGTTTTTTTTATCGCTTTGAAACAGCCGCCATTTTGTATTCCCTCTACCTATACTTGGCAGACTCATTAATTTTGAGTAGTAATTATACATAGTATTCATTAATGTAATAAAAAATTGGTGTGAGATAACTGACTTTTTTTCTCCTCTTGGGCTCTTGTACTAATATGAAATACGACTACGCGTAGAAATATATAATAGGAGATGGTCGGAGTAATGCTACACAAATAAGTTTAAAAATATATATATATATTAAAATCTGTACCACTACAACCAATGAAGGGGTGCAGTACGTTGTAAGGAAATACTGTCACTAGATCAACGGTTGTGCAACCAGGGTTTCAGGTCTTCATCAGGGCTATAGAACAAAAGAGATAACAACATTTTAAAATTGAAAAGGAATAGTATATAAACAAATTTGGAATTATATCAATTTAGGAACAATCAGTTATTAATTTTTTATCATTTATGATTCAATTCAATATTTTGAATAATTCCAAATTTGTTTGTATACTATTCCTTTTCAATTTTATGTTTCTCTAAATGTTGTTGTTATATCTTTTGTTCTATAGCCCTGATGAAGACTTGGAACTCAGGTCGAAAAGTTGGCATAAAATAAATAAATATGGTTTTGTTTATATATGTTGTTCTTTGCTCACCGCAACCCCCGACAAACTTCTCCAATCATTAATCTACGGTCAACTATCTACACCTCAAAATTGGTTTTATATTGCAAGACTACCCCCTGTAGAACAGATTCGTTATCTTGGACTAAATCTGGACAAACGACTGACATGGAATCCTCATACAAGACTGAAAAGACAGGAAACTGCTCGTCGATTCCTACTATTACAACATTCACTAGACAAACGGTCTAAACTTCTAACTCATTACAAAAGAATCTACATGACAATAATAAGGCCCATCTGGACATAAGGAGTTGAGCTATGGGGCTCCACTAAGCCATCTAATTCTTCTCGAATCCAATCCTTACAGTCCAAAATCCTTCGTAAAATCCTTAATGCTCCTTACTTTGTCACAAATCAAATCATCCATCAGGACCTCATGTCCCATATGTTGCCGATTTGGCCAGAACCAGATACCAATCCTTCCATAATAAACTTCCCAACCACCCAAACCAACTCGTTTCTAACCTGGCTTCTCCTTCAATACCTAATAATCCTCCTAGACGTCTGAAAAGAAGATGGCCTCGAGATCTTCTCCTTTAGAAATGTTTTTGAAGTTCTATCAATGGGTAGATTCTCCACGTGTTTTTATCATGTCATAATATCACTTACAGCAAATTTACTTGATGTGTATATATGGATACAGTTGAAAATAACAATAAATAAATTATTAAAAAAAAAATGTTTTCTTGGCTTACCGCACCCCCCGACAAACTTCTCCAATCATTAATCTACGGTCAACTATCTACACCTCAAAATTGATTTTATATTTCAAGACAAATTAATTTCAATGGAGGTTACAAACTGGTGCAACAAAGGAAAACATCAATCTTTATTTTCCATTGTTGTAATATTTTTTTGAATAATTGGATATTTCGCGGCGCCCCGGGGAGCCGCAGTGCACACTTCGGGCATCACTGGGCCAAAGCATCAAAGAGATGAAAACATGATGTTGAGCCGTGGTATTTAGCCATCGGTCGCTAAGAGCTAAGACCAAAGGCAAGCCTATTACCGGGCCAAGCGAAGATAAAGAAGACAGTTTTATGCCAGACCACACAACTCGCAGGGAGGTGGCTCCAGTCCGTTTTATGGAGCCTTCGTCAGCCAACTGCAAATTGATAAATGTTGGTTTACGGTCTGGCTACAGTGCTCTCTCGTCATGGCAGATTTTTGTCCCGAGAGTTAGTTAATTTTACAATGTGGCTCAATATAAGTAAATGTTTTCTATATAAGATAAGAATTACTTATTTTCTTGTTATTTATTTTTTTTCTTGCCTCCTAGAGGTAAAAGAAAAAGGCATTTACAAATATATATATACATATATACATATACCGGCTATTTCATTTATTTGCTTTTTTTTTTTTTTTTTTTTTTTTTCATACCCTCCTATAATGATGTTATTGAATATCTGGTATTTATTTGCTTACTTTACTTAATTACTTATATGTTTTAAAAATATTTTGTTTGAACTAGTAACACCAAACATTTTTTTTTTTAATATAAAACTTTATTGATTGATAAAGATTACAATCTGCCACAGCGTTGTTGGGCATTAATAGCTAATACTGATTACTGATCATATTCATACTAAGATTTGAAAAAAAATAATAAAATAAAAATAAACATAAGTAAATATATGAAAAAAAATTCAAAAAAATAAATACTATCTCTCTCAAAATATATACAAACAGAAGGAAAAAAAATGAACAGAATCAAACTATAAAAAATAAATAAAAAAGAATAGAAATAAATAAATAAATGAAAAACAAAATAATATCTCTCTCAAAATATATATAAACAGAAGAAAATGAACATAATCAAACAATAAAAAAATAAAATAAAATAAGACTAAAAATAAATAAATATGAAAAACTTTATTTCAGAAACCATAGGACGTACAGATGTCTGCCAGCGCACAAATTAAAGCTAGTTAAATTTACTATAAAATAGTTAATAACGTTTATCTTTGTAGGAGTAGTAGTTTTTATGATATTTGAGAAAATAAATTCACAAAATGTTAATTTTCAGTTGTTCGTATAAAATGTTGGATTTTTGAAAAAATACATCTCCAGATCCATAAGACGCATATATGTCTGCCAACACTCAAAATAAATAATAAAAGAAAATTTAATTTACTATAAAGTGGTTTCTGACACTTATCTTCGTAGGGGTAGTATGATATTCACATAAGAATATAAATTGGGCTAATAAAAATTTGTCCGAACAACTATAAATCAATTTATATTAGCAGATTTCATGAAAATCATTACTCCTACGAAGATAAACATCATAAACTACTTTATAGTGCGTTAAAATAACTTTAATTTGAGTGCTAATAGACATCTGTACGTTAAATGGTTTTTGAGATATAGGTTTCTCAAAATAAATTCACTAACTACTGATTGTTCAGTACGTCCCATACATTTTTATGAAATGTTGCTTTTTAAAAAGCTATATCTCGAGAACTATTGGACGTAAATAGCTCTCTTAGGGCTAATGTTTCAGTAAATTTACTCT
>NW_027115129.1:1017085-1025050 GCF_000696795.3 Halyomorpha halys
AACTAGAGATATTATTTAACTAGAGTTAGTTAATTTTACAATATGGCTCAATATAAGTAAATGTTTTCGATATAAGATAGGAATTACTTATTTTTTGTTTACTTTACTTAATTACTTATATGTTTTAAAAATATTTTGTTTGAATGAGGAACACTAAACATTTTTTTTTTAAGACAAAATTTTAAAACTTTATTGATTGATAAAGATTACAATTTGCCACAGCGTTGTTGGACATTAATAACTAATACTGATTATTGATCATATTCATACTAAGATAAAAAAAAAGTAATAAAATAAATTAAAATAAAAAAAAATAAATTAAAAAAAAAATAATATCTTTCTCAAAATATATAAACAGAAGGAAAAAATGGATATAATCAAACCATAAAAAAAAAAAAATGAAAAAAATATATCTCTCAAAATATATATAAACAGAAGAAAAAAATGGACATAATCAAACAATAAAAAAATAAAAAATAAAATAAGAATTAAAATAAATAATTGAAATATTGATAAAGATTATAATCTGCCATAGCGTTGTTGGGCATTAATAGCTTATACTGATTACTGATTACGTTTATACTAAGATTTGAAAAAAATTAATAAAATAAATAAATAAATTTAAAAAAAAATATCTCTCTCAAAATATATAAACAGAAGGAAAAAAAATTGAACATAATCAAACAATAAAAAAATAAGAATAAAAATAAATGAATAAATAAAAAAAATTACATAAAAATAAATAATATCTCTCTTAAATTAACATAATCAATTATTTAATTTATAATCTTAAACACTTTCTTGAGACTGGTAATTTTTTTAAATAAATAATTTAATTTCTATCCATTTTAGTCTCAAATTATTTTTCTTACAAGTCCGACGTTTCGGCCAATCCGGCCATCCTCAGGGACAATCTTAATACAATTTTGGAATTATGTGATATAAAAACTCTAACTCCATGCAGGCTATTCTGCCCAGGTCAAAACAACAATTTCTAATTAGTCAGTATTCACATTAAAACCAACATTAAAATCATTTATCACAGTCACTATTAGTTAAAACTTTATCAATTATAAAAAAAAAAATATAATAAGAATTAAAATAAATTTAAAAAAATACGTATAAATAAGTAATATCTCTCTCAAAATATATATAAACAAAAGAATAAAAAAATGAACATAATCAAACCATAAAAAAAAAAATAATAATAAACGTAAAAATATTACATAAAATTAACTAATATCTCTCTCAAAATGTATATAAACAGAAGAATAAAAAATGAACATAATCAAACTATAAAAAAAAAATAAATAAAAATAAATGATATCTCTCTTAAAATAATGATATCTCTCTTAAAAATTGTCAATAGAGGATTATATCAAAAAACGCTTCATGAAGTTCCACTCCCAGTTGCCGACAGATATAGGAGCAATGACCTACAACCTGGGAAACCCAACCTCAACTCGAAGACTGAAGCCCAGACTGCTGCAAGACATTCTGTTATAAATTTTATTAAATATAAAATTAATTCATAGTCGCACTACCTCTATTTTCCTTATTGTTATTACTCATTTTATTTATTCATTATTTTTTTTTCTCTCGTCCTTTTTTCAAATTAACTTGTTTCTTTTTACTATTAGAGGGCAATTGTTTGTTTTATTTAAGTGTATCATTATTTTTTGTTATTAATTTTCTTAACTTCCTCATTTATTAAGAAGCATTATTCTTATCTATTTATTTATTTTTTTCTTCTTTTAATAATAACATTGTATACAGTTAGGGGTGTCTTTTGTACGAGACTATACCCCCCCTTATAATCAACTGTTAAACAATATATGTAGAATATAACGGTTATATCAGCCATGTGGGCCTTACACCAGGCCGATCTGGTATAAAATAAAATATATATTTATATAATATATAATACTATAGTAACATAAATGATTCTTTTGTAATTAGTTGGACGTTTAGAACATTTATCAATTAAATGGTAAGCGTTGTAATTTTCACGAAAAAGATAAAATACAACTGTATAAAATGGCTTCAATTCGATTCAATGCAAAACAGCGCACTTAATGAGACTGGAGTGAAATATAAGGTTTATCTGTACCTGGAAAATTTTTAAAGAATGGAATCAGTGAACCGATTCATTTATGAATGAACCCAGGGAAAAGGGTGTGCCCATATTTCAAACTACCCCCACTTCTAGCTCAATTTCCCTCACTCCAGGTAATCCGTATATTTTAGAGGACTGCCCACTTGAAGGGGGTACGCTAGGTTACCACAGGCCAATAACTTTCGAAGTGCATCTTCCTATTGTAAGGACACCTTTTGGGAATACACACATAAATCAGGATGGCACAGGGTACTTGTGTATGCCTGTCTGTCAGGTTCCTGGGGTTGAGGCCGTCAACGGTCCAACCTAACTGTCACAACCTATTTGTGAATTCCCTTACGTAATTAAGAATGGGTCAGGTGATACACACGTGTGAGTACAAGAGCCCAAGAGGAGAAAAGAAACTGACTCTTTCTCAGTTATTTCATCCCAATTTATGATTAATTTAATGAAAACTATGTATAATTACTAGTCAAAGTTGATGAGTCTGCCAAGTATAGGTAGGAGGAATAAAAAATGGCGGCTGTTTCAAAACCTAAAAAAAAACCATTAATTTTTCATTCGCAACTCTATATCTTAAAAAGTACCAACAACACTAGACAATATAAGAGAACATTATTTAAAGAAGAGTAAATTTTCTAAAATATGAGCCCTAATAGAGCTATTTACGTCCAATAGTTCTCGAAATATAGCTTTTTAAAAAGCAACATTTCTTAAAAATCTACTGAAACATCAGTAGTTAGTTAATTTATTTTGAAAAATTTATATCTCAAAAACCGTTTGACGTATAGATGTCTATTAGCACTCAAATTAAAGCTAGTTTAATAGACCATAAAGGAGTTTATGACCTTTACCATCGTAGGAATAGTAATTTTCATGATATTTGCTAAAATAAATTGATTTATAGATGTTCGGACAATAAATTTGATTTATGAAAAACTTCATTTCAGAAACCATCGGACGTACGTCTATTAGCACTCAAATTAAAGCTAGTTTAATGGACTATAAAGGAGTTTATGACCTTTACCTTTGTAGGAATAGTAGTTTTCATGATATTTGCTAAAATAAATTGATTTATAGATGTTCGGACAATAAGTTTGATTTATGAAAAACTTCATTTCAAAAACGATTGGACGTACAGATGTCTACCAGCGCTCAAATTAAAGCTATTTAAATTTACTACAAAATAGTTAGTCTTGTTTATCTTTGTAGGAGTAGTAGTTTTTATGATATTTCACAAAATAAACTCACAAAATGTTAATTGGTAGTTGTTCGTATAAAAGGTTGGAGTTTTGAAAAAATATATCTCTATATCCATAAGACGTACATATGTCTGCCAACATTCAAAATAAAGGAAATTTAACTTACTATAAAGCAGTTTCTGACACTTATCTTCGTAGGGGTAGTAGGTTTTATGGTATTCACATATGAATATAAATTTGGCAAATAAAAATTTTTCCGAACAACTATAAATCAATTTATATTAGCAAATTTCATGAAAACCATTACTCCTATGAAGATAAAGCTCATTAACTACTTTATAGCTCATTAAACTAGCTTTAATTTGAGTGCTAATAGACATCTGTACGTCAAATGGCTTTTGAGATATAGGTTTTCAAAATAAATTCACTAACTACTGATGTTTCAGTAGATTTTTATGAAATTTTGCTTTTTAAAAGGCTATATCTCGAGAACTATTGGACGTAAATAGCTCTTTTAGGGCTAATATTTCAACAAATTTACTCTTCTTTAAATAATGTTCTCTTAGGTTTTCTTGTGTTGTTCCTACTTTTTAAGATATAGACCTCCGAATGAAAAATTAGTTTTTTTATCGCTTTGAAACAGCCGCCATTGTTTATTTCCCCTACCTATACTTGGCAGACTCATCAATTTTGAGTAGTAATCATACATAGTTTTCATTAAAAAAAAATTGGGGTGAGATAACTGCCTTTTTTCTTTTTGAAAAGCTATATCTCAGGAACTATGTGACGTACAGATGTCTATTAGCACTCAAATTAAAGCAAGTTTAATGGACTATAAAGGAGTTTATGACCTTTAGCTTCGTATGAATAGTAGTTTTCATTATATTTGCTAAAATAAATTGATTTATAGATGTTCGGACAATAATTTTGATTTATGATATGCGTCTTTTTATTCCAAACTCCTTAACCATCCTAACCCATTAATTCTCTATCTTTCATCCTTAACAATCCCTGATAATCCTCCGAGGCGTCTGAAAAGAAGATGGCCACGGGACCTTCTAGTTTAAATTAATGTTTGAAGTACCACCAATGGGTGGTTCCTTCCCAAGATTTTCTAGTGTATATGAAACATACTACATATTTACCTGTTGTATTATTTTGTACAGTTGTAAATTACAATAAATAAATAATAAAAAAAAAAAAAAAATTTTGATTTATGAAAAACTTCATTTCAAAATTTCTGCCAGCACTCAAATTAAAGCTATTTAAATTTACTACAAAATAGTTAATCTTGTTTATCTTTGTAGAAGTAGTAGTTTTTAAGATATTTCACAAAATGTTAATTTCTAGATGTTCGTATAAAAGGTTGGAGTTTTGAACTAATATATCTCTATATCCATAAGACGTACATATGTCTGCCAACATTCAAAATAAAGGAAATTTAACTTACTATAAAGTAGTTTCTGACACTTATCTTCGTAGGGGTAGTAGGTTTTATGATATTCATATATGAATATAAATTTTGCGAATGAAAATTTGTCCGATCAACTATAAATCAATTTATTTTAGCAAGTTTCATGAGGAGTAGTGGCCTATGAAGATAAACATTATAAACTATTTTATAGCTCATTAAACTAGCTATGATTTGAGTGCTAATAGACATCTGTACGTCAAATGGTTTTTGAAATATAAATTTTTCAAAATAAATTCACTAACCACTGATCTTTCAGTACGTCCCATACAACATTTTTCTGAAATGTTCATTGTGGTTAAACATCGCCTTTATATCTCAATATTCCGTTTTCATATGAACTATTGAACTCGTAAAAATGAAAAATTTGCTATAAAGCTGCACAGTAAAGCTGATAATTTGATTTCAATATTTTCACTTTCGAGTTTTTTTGGAGGTAGGAAAATTTATCATGAAAGAATCATATGATTTGTATTGAATATTATTGAAAATGTTAATCAATATATAAACTTGAAAATGACTGAAAGGTTGAAGTTATAAGAGAATAACTATGTTGAAACTATATGGGTATTATTTTTTATGATTGATAAATATATACGCTTATATATTTAATTGTAATATGGGCTCCACCAAACCATCTAATTCCTTCCGCATCCAATCCTGACAAACCAAAATTCTACCTAAAATCCTTGATGCTCCTTATTACGTCACAAATAAACTCATTCACAAAGACCTTAACATCCCATTCGTTGTAGAATTGGCCCAAAACAGATATGCGTCTTTTCATTCCAAACTCCTTAACCATCCTAACCTGTTAATTCTTAATCTTTCATCTTTAACAATCCCTGATAATCCTCCGAGGCGTCTGAAAAGGAGATGGCCACGGGACCTTCTAATTTAAATTAATGTTTGAAGTAGAAGGTCCTTCCCATGTTTTTGTCCTTCCCAAGATTTTCAAGTGTATATGAAACATACAAAATATTTACTTATTGTATTATTTTGTACAGTTGTAAATTACATTAAATAAATTAAAAAAAAAAACTTGTAATATGCGTTATTGCTATCTTTTAGACACGTGTGTTTCAACATTCACTAAACTTATTTACGGGAACTCTTTTTATCATATGAACATTCGTCAAAACATCCTGAATATTCAGAAGTCAGAAGGTCTAGCAGTAAATTTGGAGGTAATTGACAACCAGCTCCCCAAGGGTTCTCCAAGAATAGGAAGATGCTCCTCCTGGTTTATGACCTGTCATAACTTGGAGGTCCTTTTGGACAAGAATGGACACAGAGATTACCTAGATTACCTACCTGTTGAGGAGTCAATAAAAGTGATTTATGGGAAAGGTAAATAAGGTAGTTTGTTGGGGGCAATATTTAGTACAGTTGTTTGGAAAATTTTAATTATGTTTATATTTGTTGGGTACACCAAAATATTTAAATATTTCTTTCACTCTCACTCATTCTCCACTGCCCCTCAATACCGGACACGTGGCTAGTAGAGAAGCTGGTATCCCTTGGAGCACTGCTTTCCACACGGAGGTGGCAAAGCTTGGCTTGGAGTTCCTTGTACAATGTAAATATCCTTAAATTAATGATCTACTGGAAGAGTTTCTAGAATTAATGAATTTGGTGTTCAAGTTCTTTGACTCCCTCCAATTTTTGACCAATCCTCTTTTCAGACATGGACACCATCGCCACCTCCAGTACACTGGCACGACTCAGACCATCGTACAATGAAAACAACTAGTGACAGCGATACGTATTTAGTTTTTAGTCTTAGTTAAGTTTTTAGTTTTAGTGCTAGACAATTCAACAGGGTGGCCCCAACACCTTACCTATATCATAAATGAACCTTAGTAATTTAATGAGGTGGAGATAATTAACCGTAGATTAATGCTTGGAGAAGTTTGTCGGGAGGGTGCGGTCAGCAAAGAACAACATAAATAAACAAAACCATATTTATTTATTTTATGCCGACGTTTCGACCTGAGTTTCAGGTCTTCATCAGGGGTTATGAGTTTTTTGGCTAAAACTTAAAATGAGTTTTAGGCCTACTTTCAGCGCCATACATAAAACTCAGGTCGAAACATTGGCATAAAATAAATAAATATGTTATTTTAATTTCTTGAGACAAGGTAATTATTTATTAAATAAATCAAAACTTGTATCCTTTTTTGTCTCAACACTTTTTATTTTTCACCAGTCCAACGTTTCGTCATCCTCAAGGACATCTTCAATTATAATTTCTTCCTCACATTAAATTTAGAGTTACTTTTACAGGCTTTTCTGCCCAGGTCATTCTTTAATTATAAGTTAAAAGCCTATTTTTTAAAATTTAAAATCATAAATATTTAATTCTTCTTATATAAGATTATCCACACAAATTCACTACCATATAACAAACCATTTATAAGTATGGTAGTGAATTTGTGTGGATAATCTTATATAAGAAGAATTAAATATTTATGATTTTAAATTTTAAAAAATGGGCTTTTAACTTATAATTAAAGAATGGCCTGGGCAGAATAGCCTGTAAAGGTAACTCTAAATTTAATGTGAGGAAGAAATTATCATTGTAGATGTCCTTGAGGATGACGAAACGTTGGACTGGTGAAAAATAAAAAGTGTTGAGACAAAAAAGGACACAAGTTTTGATTTATTTAATAAATAAATAAATATGGTTTTGTTTATTTATGTTGTTGTTTGCTGATCGCACCCCCCGACAAACTTCTCCAATATTAGTAATTTAATATCGTACAAACTCAAACATTCCTTAGAATGAAGATCTGCTCCAGTAAAAGCAAATAGTGCAGATGGCCAATATTATATATTTGTTTTTATTTTAATAATTTAAAAAATAATTTTTATTAATTTTTTTCACGGAACGGCCTTTCAAGACCACGTGAATATCGCTACTTTTCCCTTCTAATTTTTACTTTTCTTTTTTCCCAGTATCTTTTAATCATTTTTGCGTGCCTTTGCTTCCTCTCTTCCGACCACGCAGTGCCCTTCCGTTTTTCTTTATTTGACGCAAGAACATTGATTTCTTTCAATTATTTTCCGTACCTTGAAGAAGTTTGTCGGGGGGTGCGGTCAGCAAAGAACAACATAAATAAAAAAAACCATATTTATTTATTTTATGCCGACGTTTCGACCTGAGTTTCAGGTCT
>NW_027115129.1:1025560-1034631 GCF_000696795.3 Halyomorpha halys
TATATATATATATATATATACAATAGGAAAAGGTAGTATATGGAGAAAGGAAAAGAATAATGAAACAAATATGTACCATTTGTCTATTATTTTCGATTTTTTGTTTCCTCTTTCATTTGTATCACATATCCTCTTGTACTCTTTTATTCAAGGATACTGTCAAAGAGTTTCTTGTTTAGTCTCCTTTGGACCATTCTCATCATGTGCCCGTAGAATCTCAGTCTTCTGATTCTTATTTCGGTTTCCAGGTCATTTACCACCCTATAGCCTTCCTGTAGTGTTCTTTTTTTCTATTTTAAGTTATTTTTCCGTAACATATATATAAAATATTTTTTCGTTATAGGGGTTAGAAAAAAATATAGGCAAGTTGGTACCTACTCAAGGATCTGAAACACGTGACAATTTATCGTGAATGGGTTTGTAAGGCTAGGGATATAAATCTCTGAATGAAATGTAAAGAATGTAAAAGTGAACAGGAAACATAAATACAAACACAAACACAAAAAAAAAAATGAAGGAATTGTCGTTTGTGAAACAATGAATTTGCAAGTCAAGAGAGACCAAGATAATTCCTAATTGCATCATCGATGCATATAATTCACTAGTGGAAATATTTATCAGTATTGTTCTCATGCCATGGCTTCAAATAAATATTGTTAGAACAATAAAAATAAGTATGAACCGGAAAGCTCTGTGAGTGAGGGCGTGTTTCTCTTTCTTCTTTTGATTGGAAAATTGATTTCCTTGAGTCAATAATGAAAAATAAAAACCAGGAACAAAAGAAGAAGAAAAGAACGTCTGTTTAACAAAATTCATTGAACATAGAGACTCCTGGCTCTTTCTCAGCGAATTCCAGGGTAATTTAAAGCAAGCTCTTGAAGAAGGATAAGAAGATGCTCCCCTTTGTTTATGTCCCTGTCATAACTTTGTCGATTTCCTGAACAAGAATGAAAACTGAGATTACCTGGAGGTTGAGAAGTCATCAAAGTGATATACTCGGAAAGGTAAACAATAGTCTTATTACAATTCTATAAGGTGAATATAGAATATGTAGTGCAATACAGTATTTTACCTTTTTTTGGAAAGTGTCTTATATCATTTATTTGATTGTGAATTGAATTAGGTTCAATTTACTTGTACAAGATTTACAATCTTGTACTAATAATACATATATAAATAACTTTGTTTCACGCACATGACTCTATTTTGTCATAACTGTACATTGACTCATTATAAAAACAATAACAGTAAATAATAATGCTTCATTACATTTAATAATTTAATTAATTTATATCTACATCATCGATGAAATCATAATAAAAAATAAAAAGGAAAAATATAAAAAACAATAGTGATAAAAAGAAAATCCACTCCACACTCCTAATTGTTTATATTATATATCTTTTTAAAACTATTTATATTGTAAAAAATAATTTTTTTTAATATCTTTATTGCAATTTACAACTGTATATTATATGATACATTCAGTAAATTTGATCTTAATTAAAACGGAGTGTAACAGGCGTGTACAGAAACTACCCATAGGTATCACACTAATTACGGAGGATTGTCAGGAATGGAAGAGGATGCAAGGTTAGAAACTAGTGGTTTTGAGTGGTTAGGGAGTTTGTAATGAAAGGAGTGATATCTGGTTCGAGGTAGATCAGTTACATGGGGAACATTAAGGTCTTTATGTATGATTTTATTTGTGACAAAGTAAGGAGCATTGAGGATTTTACGAAGGATTTTTGATTGTAAGGATTGGATAGAGGAATTCGAAGGTTTAGTGGAGCTCCAAAGCTCAACTCCATATGTCCAGATTGGCCTTATTACAGTCATATAGTTCAGTCTTTTGTAAAGGATTGGAAGTTTAGACCATTTGCTTTGTAAGTGCTGTAATAGTCGAAATCGACGTGCAGTTTCCTGTCTTTTCAGTGTTGAGTGTCTTTCAGTCTTTCAGTGTGAGGATTTCAAGTTAGTCGTTTATCCAAACGTAGTCCAAGGTAGCGGATCAGTTCGACAGGGGTAAGAGTAACATTATTAAATGAAACCGCAGAGCAGTCAGTAAGTTTACGATGTAGTGTTAGGTGATTTGATTGGATTTGTTGGAATTTATCTTAATCATCCAATTATGACAACATTCTCGAGGGCTGTGATATGGGATTAGAGAGTTTGGGATACGATTAATGGGTTATTATTAACAGTGAGCACACATGTGTCATCAGCATACGTGGTAAGGATAGTGTTAGGATTGCTTGGAATATCAGCTGTATAGACGGTGTAAAGGATGGGACAGAGGATACTGCCTTGAGGAACACCGGGGGACTGAGATCAGAAGGATAAATAGGAACCATTGTGGTTTACTTGGAATAATCTATCAATGAGAAAGGAATGAATGATGAGAAAGTATGTAGGAGGTAGGAATTTACAGTTTGTAAAGCAGTCCTGGTTGTCTGACTCGATCAAAAGCCAGAAAAAATAAGTTTTAAGACCTATTTTTGAAAATTATTTACATTTAGGGTGGTAGTAGAAGCTGTAGTTTTTTTTATATTTGTTCCGAATAATTTCAAAACAAAGGCGGAGTGCATTTAAGTCAGGAAGATTTCACAGTTGTTGAGGTAATTAATGAATTTCTTGGATGAAACTTATTTTATTATGATAATCCTATTATTTTTTTTATGGAATCGCTATTTGGTTTCAAACTACGCATTAAAATTTAATTTTTAGTTATTATTGTTTCAGCATGACGTCATTTCGACATAAACATGCACATTCATACGCTTAGAACTCTATCTATCTATTATGAGTTATATCCCTTATCGTTCCTGTGTAGTATCTAAAAAAATACTACTATGAAGACTTCCACAAATGTTGTTTATCGAAATGCCATAAGATGTCAAAAATTGAAACATTTGGTTATAAGGCAAACAAAATTAGTATCGAATCTAAATAAGATTATATTTTTGTGAAGATCACATTGGTGTAAGTAAACATAATATACAACATAACAATATGCAAATTGTAAGTTCATTAGAGGTTATATTTATTCCAAAAGACAACTTAAACTAACTAAAAACATAATGATTTTGCCTTCCAGTTGGAAAACGATACGGAGAACTATGTTAGATAGAAAATAATGAATTCAGTGAAAAAAAAAAATTAAAAACAGCTAAAATCTGTGAATTGCTCAATCAGTGTTATTAGTTCAGTTAATGCTGTTTCTATATTAATTAAAACGTATATGAGTGGGTTTCTAAATTGATTGAGAATAATATTAATATTAATTTAATTTAGGTTTGATTAAATTACGAGTGAAATTAAAAAAACCTGATTTAATGGTTATTATTTTTAAAATAAACATTGCTTTTTTTTTTTTTATGAGCCTCAGTGGGACTGATACAGAAGAGCTCTTCGTATTTCGAATCAGTCTGTCTTTAAATTATGACTGTCACTCCGAATGACCGTGTAGACAGTTGTGGTGGAGCAGGTCTGCACATGTAGATCATCACCTCCTAGTACAAGAATCCAAAAGTCAGTTACCTCACCCCAATTTATGATTACTTTAATGAAAACTATGTATAGTTACTAGACAAAATTGACGAGTCTGCCAAGTATAGGTAGGGGGAATAAAAAATGGCGGCTGTTTCAAAACATTAAAGAAAATTAATTTTCCATTCAGAGCTCTATATCTTTAACATCATCAACCACACTAGAAAACTTAATAGAACACCATTTAGAGTACACCAATTTAGCAAATTGCTAAGATATGAGTTCTTCTATGGCTTTAAAGATCAATATTTCATAAAAAATGCTACTGAAAAATTATTAGTTTATCGAGAATTTATCATGGAAAATTTATATCTTAGCAACCATTCGACGTACAGTTTAAAAATGGCGGCTGTTTCAATAAATTAAAATTCATATAACATTTATGAAAACTACGTATAATTGTTGAGTCTGCCAAGTATAGGCTTTTTAAAAATGTTAAAAATAATAATTTTTCATTCTGAGCTCAACATCGCTAAAACTACAGCACTTAAAAAACCTATGAGAACGTCAAATAATGTTGATTTTTTAACTACTTTTTTTTATTAATTTTTTGATTATATGACGTCTAATGGGAACAGAATAAGCTATGAATGGAATTGTTTAAATTAAAAAAAAGAAGTTAATATTTAAATTAGAAAACGGTGAATTAATGTCCATTACATTAGAAATGTTGCTTATTATTTTTAAAAATAATCATTGATTTTTTTTATGAGCTTCAGTTGGACTGATACTGAAGAGCCTTTTCGAATCAGTCTGTCTTTAAATGATGACTGTCACTCCGAATGATCGTGTAAACAGTTGAGATGGAGATGCCCCCCCCCCCTAGTACTCCCCTCCCACTAGTAGAAGAGCCCAAGAGGATAAAAATGACAGTTATTTCACCCCAATTTACGATTACTGTAATGAAAACTATGTATAATTAATAGTCAAAATTGATGAGTCTGCCAAGTATAGGTAGGGGAATACTAAATGTCGGGTGCTTCAAAAATTAATTTTCCATTCGGAGCTCTATTATCTTTAAAATCATCAACCACACTAAAAAAAAATTAATAAAACACCAATTTAGCAAATTGCTAAGATATGAGCCCTTCTATGGTTTTAAAGATCAATATTTCATAAAAAATGCACTGAAAAATTATTAGTTTATCGAGAATTTATAGCGGAAGATTTATATCTTAGGAACCATTCGAGGTACAGTTTAAAAATGGTGACTGTTTCAAAACGTTAAAAAAAAAAAATTTTTCATTCAGAGCTTCATATCGTTAGAACTATCAAATACTCGAAAACCTAAAAGAACATCATTTAAAGGAGAGTAAATTTGCTAAAATATGAGTCCAAATAGAGCTATTTATGTTCAATAGTTCCCAATATATATGAGTATTTAAAAAGCGACAGTTCATGAAATATGTCCTAAAAAATCAGTAGTTTAAAGTGGGAAATCTTTATCTCTGGAATCATTCGACATACAGATGTCTATTAGCACTCAAATTAAAGCTTCTTTAATGTGCTTTAAAATGGTTTATGACGTTTATCTTGGTAAGAGTAGTAGTTTTCATGATATTTGCTAAAATAATTTGATTTATAGTTGTTCTTTCACAATTTCATACGCAAAACTCATATTGAAATGAAGATACCAGAAAAACTATTTTATAGTACATTAACCTATATTTAATTAGAGCACTATTTGACATCTGTACATGCAATGATGAGATATGGTTTTTCATAAATCAATATTTTGTCAGAACTAGAAATTATCTTGTTAATTTATTTTTCCAAATATCATGAAAACTATTGCTATGAAAATAAACGTCATAAACTACTTTATAGAAAATTAAACTAGCTTTAATTTGAGTGCTAATAGACATGAGTACGTTTAATTATCTCCTAAGGAATATTTTATAAAATAAAATCACTAAATAATGAAATTAAAAATATTTTATTATTTTGGATCTAGGTCCCTTTAGAAGAATTACAAAGGTAATTTTATAACATATATTGACTAAAAAACAGTGTGGCCACATTTAATTATAACTTACATACAGAGAGAAAAAAAATAGATTAATTAAAAATAATAATAATGGATTGTTGAAGCAAAAGGAAAGGGTTGGTACATGACGTATGTTAGAGGGAATGGAGTTCCAGAGATAGGCAGATCGGGTAAAAAACGATTTATCAAACACAGCAGTTCGGTGAAGTGGAGAGTAGATTTCAGATAAACGGGACCTGGTAGTACGGGATTGAACAGAGAATTTGAATTGCAGGTTTTTTAGGATATAGGAGAGGCGTTTAGTACTAATTGCTTAGAATAAAAAGGAAACTAGGAAATATTGGCATAGAAAGGATGAATAGAGACTGATTATTAATGAATTTCTTTTATGGAATGTTACTTTTTAAAAAGCTATATCTCGGGAACTATTGAACGGAAATAGCACCATTAGGGATTATATTTTAGCAAATTTATTCTACTTTAATTGATGTTCTATTAAGTTTTCTAGTGTTGTAGGTAGTTTTAAAGAAATGGAGCTCCGAAAGAAAAAATACTTTTTTATAACCTTTAGAAACCACCATTTTATATTCACCCTAACTAGATTATAACTAAGCGGACTCACCAATTGTGACTAGTAATTATACATAGTTTTCATTAAAGTAATCAAAAATCCCACCCCATTTTAGGGAGTTGTACCGAAACGATTACTTCTTCTTAATTATATAAGGCTCAACTAATATCTACAAACAAAGTTATTACAAGCAAGTATTATTAGCAAAAGAATTAATTACTGTTGAGAATCATCTATGATCAAGAATAATTTCAAGTTAAGGCTCTATAACATAGAGGGGTCCACTGATTTTAAGAAGAACTATGTAAATAAAAATTATTTTTTAATTTGAAATGAAACAATCACAAATACAATATCCGCACTATATTTTAAGAACAATGGTGTGATTGGTTCGCAATTAATATTTAAATAACGGAACCATTGTTACTTTGGAACAATTGCCTGGTTGCTATATAGCAATTATTTTGTTTATTGGAAGCTTAATTAGTTCTACATATGACCAACACTTTTATTGTGTGGCCGGAGTTGGGCAAAATTAACTTTAGTTGAAACTAATAGCTAAAGTTGTCATGGAAACGACCCTTATTTATGAATGAATCATTGATATATAATTGCCGTATCCATGGCAACTTTAGCTATTAGTTTTAACTGTAGCGTTGGCCGCCTCCATTACTGTGTATTTTGAGCAAATGTTTTCAAATTATTAGTTGCATTGAATCCTTGCTGAAAACCTTTCATCCACATACTCAACATCTCTTTTTAGAGGGGAATTGTTTAAAACGGAGCCTTTAATTTCCCTAAAAAATTTAAATATTTCAATATAAAATAATCTGTATATCCGGTGAAGCTCAGTGATTCATGAGAAGCAGTTTCAGGCCGAATTATGACTTGAAACAAAATCTCAATAAATCAAAAATATGTGCTGAAGCATATTACCAGTAGTTGAAGGCAAAATGCGATACAGCATTAGTACAAGAGCCCAACAAAAGAAAAGAAAGTCAGTCATTACACCCTAATTTTTGATTATTTTAATGAAAACTATGTATAAATGAATAAAAAATGGCGGCTGTTTCAAAACCTTTAAAAACAATAATTTTTTTTTTTTTAATTTCATCCGTTAAATTTCATCATAAAACTACTCACAACATTAGAAAATCTAAGAGGCCGTTATTTAAAGTAGAGTAAATTTTCTAAATTACAAGACTTAATAGAGCTATTTACGTTCAATGGCTCCCGATAGGGTTTTAAAAACCTTTTTTTTTGAGAAAATTATGAAATTCGAAAACCGGTTTTTTAGTAGAAAATATCGGTTTTCAATGTATGAATAACACTTCGGTTGCAAGTGAGAGAGTATTTTCTATTTCGGGGAATTTTGTAAATAAACTAAGGACACGGCTAAATAGCAAATCGATAGACGTCCTCTCTTTTCTGAAATCATATTTCATTGAACAAAAAAATAAATAGAATATTCAAATTTGTATTAAAATTGCCCGGAATAGAAAATACTAGGTCCTTTGCTTAATTGTCTGTAAAACTAAAATTGATTTTAATAAGTGTGTATGCATAAACTTTATTTACTCTTGTCTTTTGGCTTTGATTATAATTTACATTATATAATACACAGTTATATATTTTCTAATTGTTTTTAATAAGTATCCATCTGTATCTAATGACATTGTTTTTTAAAAAAATAATATGGTTATTATAAAAATATGAAAACATATTTTTTTATTTATTCGAACCCTTTGCTGAATAACTCGTTTCACTATTATAAAATTATTTACATCCTTATATGTGAAAATTATGCATAAACAACAATCTTGGTCAACTATTATTTCTTTGTTCTAGTAAATTGCATAAAAAAATTTTACTATCATTAAAATTGAACAGTAAATAATTTCAGTCAAAAACTGCTTTTAATCACTCTAAATTTTCTGTTAAAATTTTTTGTTGGAATTACCGAATATTCGAGCAAAAAAATTTTTATAAAAATTCGAAACCGGTTTTCTAAAATGTCGGTTTTTGTATAAACCCTAGTTCCCGAGATATAGCAACATTTCATAAAAAATGTACTGAAAAATCGTTAATAAATTTATTTTGAAAAAATCTATATCTCAAAAACCATTTGCCGTTCAGATGTCTGTTAGCACTCAAATTAAAGCTAGTTTTATGTACTATGAAGTAGTTTAATATGTATATCTACGTAGTAGTAAATTTTTCATGATATTCAACAAAATAAATTCACAAAATGTTGATTTCTAGTAGAAAAAATGTCTTAGGAACCATAAGACGTACATATGTCTACCAACCTTCAAAATAAAAGTAATTTAACCTACTATAAAGTAGTTTGCTACTCTATCTTCGTAGGGGTATTAGTTTTTATGATATTCACATATGAATAAATATTTTGCACTTGACATTTTGTTCGAACAATTATAAATCAATTTATTTTAGCATCTATCATGAAAACTATTGATTTATGAAAAATTATATCTCATCATTGCACGTACATATGTCAATTAGCACTCAAATTAAATTTAGATTAATGTTCTATAAAGTTCTATAAGTTATTTGAGCAAATATTATGAAATCTACTACTCTTACCAAGTAAAACATCATAAACCATAAAATACACCTCAACTGTTTATACGGTCATTCAATGTGACAGTCATCATTTAAAGATAGACTGATTCGAAAGGGCTCTTCAGTATCAGTCCAACTGAAGATCATAAAAAAAAAAAAATCAATGTTTATTTCAAAAATAATAAATAACAATTCTAATGGACATTTAATCACGCCGTTTTCTAATTTAAATTTTACCTTCTTTTTTTTTTTAATTTAAATTTATTTTCAATGTCACTCGAAATTTATTCTGTTCCCATTAGACGTCATATAATCAAAAATAGATAAAAAAATAAAATAAAAAAATCAACATTATTTGACGTTCTCATAGGTTTTCTAGTG
>NW_027115129.1:1034681-1035091 GCF_000696795.3 Halyomorpha halys
AACATTATTTGACGTTCTCATAGGTTTTCTAGTGCTGTAGTTTTAGCGATATTGAGCTCAGAATGAAAAATTATTATTTTTAACATTTTTAAAAAGCCGCCATTATGTATTCCCTCTTACTGTACTCTTATTAGGACCCTAACAACCCGAACAAGACGAAATAACGAGTAATTTTTCACTGTTTACTCATTCTGTTCCCATTAGACGTCATATAATCAAAAATTGATAAAAAAAAATAAATTAAAAAATCACCTTTATATGACGTTCTCATAGGTTTTCTAGTGCTGTAGTTTTAGCGATGTTAAGCTCAGAATGAAAAATTATTATTAATTAATTATGAGAGATAGTTGACCGTGGATGATGAATGGGGAGAAGATGGTTGGGGGTGCGGTCAATGAAAAACACAAATA
>NW_027115129.1:1035676-1041140 GCF_000696795.3 Halyomorpha halys
ATAAAGAAAGGGGAAAGAAAACAAAAAAAGAATAAAAACGAACCTGTTCGCTGGAAGATCAAACGCCTAATGGTTACAGCGCTAATGGCGGTCAAACTCAGAATTAAAAAAGCCGTTACAACAATGACTAATTGTTTTTTATAAAGAAAACGTTACGGGAGGGTGAAAATAAAAAATAAAAAGTAGAAAAATTTTAGAAGAAGCGTGGGAGAGGGTGATGACAAATGGTGATAGGAAGAGTTAAAATATATACGAACCAACGAATAACCAAATAACGAAGTACCGGAAGATGACAGTGTCATGGTTATTTAACAACAGTTAAAAAGAGGAAACGTAATATAGGTGGGGGACGACAAATGTGTAAGAAAAGGTTTTAAAGTGAAAAAAATAAAAATTATTATTTTTAACATTTTTAAAAAGCCACCATTATGCATTCCCTCTTACTATACTTGGCAGATTCAATAAATATTTGTAGTTTTCATTAATGATATAAAAAAATCGGAGTGAGATAACTGACTTTTTTCCACCGAGCTCTTATTAGTATCCTTAACAAACTGAACAAGACGAAATAACAAGTAATTTTTCACTGTTTACTCATCAGAATCCTGAATCAAGTCGTGCAGTACCCCTGGGAACAGAGGGCTATCAAGGAAGCACTCCCAGGTGGTCCTCAGGAGCTACAAAAAGAAGAGGAAGCGGAGTTGTTAACATAAGTTAACATAGTCATTAGGGGATGTTTGCCTTAGCTGAATTAAAACGTCAATGCAGGCGCTTGAGCGCACCATCTTGATTGACAGGGTTCGACCAATTACCCGACAGCTCACGGCCTTCGGGAAGAAAGGATAAAAAAGGACTCGGAGAAGAAAGGATAAAAGGAAAAAAAGATAAAGGAAAAAAAAAAGGACGACAGAATATAAAATGAATATTCCCCTCGGAGCTGATGATATATAAGGCATGTTTGTTTTAGCTGGGTGGTCTTTGCTGGTTCCGAGTCCTCATTAACGTTCTTCTCCAGCTGTAATCGTCTTGTCGGCGAATCTCCTCCCTGGAGATGGCGATCGTATCTACCGTAGTATTGATGTATCGATTCTTATAGCCAATCGATAGGCAACAGCTTGCGTCCTCTGCCACTAATCCTTTCAATATAAAAAACAATATATAATTTAGTTTGAATTGGGGATGGGATATCGAAAGAAAAATATCGATATCTATATCGGATAGCAATATCGATATCGGTATTATATCGGAACTGAAATATCGATATTTTAAAATATCGAAATATCGATATCGAAAATTTAACGAATTAAAGTAATGATAACATAGACATAGGAAGGCATATTTTATGTCATACCTAATCAAAATCTTAATAACCATGAAACCAAGCAACACCACGGCAACCATAACGAATATAAACTAAAATATAATTGTTTTATTCAAGAAAATTTAAAAATAGAATATCGATATTTTATTTTGATATGTATATATTTATTTCAATATTTCCTATTGTTGTAATCGATAGGGAATATGAGCATCAATATTCCGATATTATTTTATCGAAAAATCGATATTTTGCTTAAAATGACTAAAATATTAAATAGAGATTTTAAAATAGGAATATCAATATTTTATTTTAATATTTCATATTTATTTCAATATTATATATACTTAAACCGATATTTCGATATTATCGAATGGGAATATCGATATTCCGATATTATCGGTTACTCGATATCGATATTAAAATATAGGATATCGGAGACAAAATATCGATATTTCGATAATATCGATATCGATATCCCATCCCTAGTTTGAATGAGGTCAAACTCTAAGCGGTAAAACGAAGGTACGGTATTAAATTGAACACAATCATTAAGACTGTGTGGTGGATTAAAAAATATTTAAATTTAAATTAGATATTGTGAATGAAAATTATTCTTTCTTGTTTTAAATTTTTTATTTTATTTCACCTCTAATTCAAGGACTATCAACACTAGACTTACCAGATACGAGACGACGTTTACGAAGGAGCTGGAATAGGGACCTCTTAAATTGATTTTTAAATTTCAATTTTAATGGAGAGGCATCATTGGATGACCTTAACCTCTATGCCTTCATTATTTTTTTTTTATTATTATTTTTTTCTCTCTCCCTACATCTCATTCGCTGGTTGTAAAAATACTTTTACAATTGTGAATAAACTAAATAAAAAATAAAAAAATTTATTTCATTAAAACCAATAATAACGTACCGGGACTTCTTCATCAGGTATCTACAATAAATTCTTAAATTCATCCTATGCATAAAATACTTAATAAATAATTAAAAATTTCTTTTTTCAAAAATTTAAAACAATTACCTGATTAAAACATCTTTTAATCATTAATGTGGACCTGTCGATTTGTGTAATTTAACTTATTTATTCTTTAAATTACTTTTTTTTTCAAACTTATTTATCCATTCAAATGTTTCTTTTAACCGGCTTTTTATTATATTTTCCTTTGAATCTATGTATTAGTTTTGTTTTGGTAAAATGTATTTATTTGTTTGTTTTTTGGTAAACTGATCTACTGATGTGACTATTATTAATTGTTTGATCTCACATCGCCGTCTAATAGTGAATTTGTTGTGGGCCACTGGGTAGGATCTGAGAGGGTGAATTGGGGAAAGAGGATTTGTCGATCAGATGAAATAAAAATTGTGAAATGGTGAAATGGAGGGAACAAGAAAGGGAAAGAAAAAAAGGAATGAATTGAAATATTAGTATTTAGTGTCTCGACTGGAATTGATTGTAAAAGGAAACTGTGGGGAAAAAACTTTTTTTCTTTCTATTTTATTATATCATGTAATTTATATATGTCTGATCAAGGATTGATAAATATGATGTGTAATGTATTGACCCGATGTATTTGGGCATCATGGATGAATAATCTCTCTCTCTCTCTCTCTCTCTCTCTCTCTCTCTCTCTCTCTCTCTCTCTCTCTCTCCCTTCTCTCCCTCTCCTCCCTCTCTCTCTTTGTTCTACAATTTTTAACATATTTTTTTTATATTTAATCACTTAGATAGAAGCAAGCAACAAATGTTGGTTTCCTCACGGTTGTTTTGTTCTTTTGAATTTTTTGGCTATTGAATTCCCTCCCTCCCCCCCCCTCTCTCTCTCTCTCTCTCCATTTTGTGTTATCCTTATTAGTCTTATAATGCTAACAATAACATATTATTGTCAATAATATAAATATTAATAATTAAAAATTTTATTATAAATAAGGAGATCTGAAATACCTTCCTGAAACCAAACTATCTTTACCATTGATTACAAATAGGTTATATACCAACTCAATACTCTAGTATTTCTGTTCTATAAAAGATGACTAATCTATTAACAATATTTTTTAAAATATATTACAACAACCATATATTTATATTTATGATATATTTAATGATTGGAAAACTTTGTCGGGGAGGGGGGGTACGGTAAGCAATGAACAACATAAATAAACAAAACCATATTTATTTATTTTATGCCAACATTTCGACCTGAGTTCCAAGTCTTCATCAGGGCTATAGGACAAAAGAGATAACAACAACATTTAGAGAAACATAAAATTAAAAATGAATAGTATATAAACAAATTTGGAATTAAACAAAATATTGAATTGAATCATAAATTAAAAAATTAATAACTGATAATTGAATAGTAAAAAAAAATTATCTTGATAATCTTGAAATTAGATGGTAGTAGATTGAAAACAGTGAAAGAAGAAATATAATATCAAGTTGGCAAGAAGATATGTATAATATAAGATATGCAAGTAGTGTCTAAAAAACTGAAAATCTTGCATATCTTATATTGTACATATCTTCTTACCTACATGACATTATATTATTATATTTAACCAACTACTTTCAGTATATGTTTATGGATTGTTGCTTTTTAGAAAGCTATAACTCGAAAACCATTAAACGTAAATAGCTCTATTAGGGCTAATATTTCAGCAAATTTACCCTTCTTTAAATAATGTTCTCTTAGGTTTTCTAGTGCTGTTGATAGTTTTATAGATATAGAGCTCGGAATGAAAAATTAATGTTTTTTAAGGTTTTTAAACAGCCGGCATTTTTTATTCCCCCTACTTATACTTGTCAGACTCATAAATTTTTACTAATAATTATACATAGTTTTTATAAAAGTAATCAAAAATCGGGGTGAAATAACGAAATAACAAAAAGCTCTTTGCCCTACTAGTTGCCTTACCTTTTACCATAGATGACACTGGTTATTGTAGATTGGGTCTTTTACCCAATTAAATTGACCCCCCCTTCCTACATCTCTCAACAGAACGTAAGGCTTTGGACTGAACAATTATTATTATCGATTTTTTCTCGCTAGTGCAGGTTGAGTACCTGAGGTAGGAGACCGGAAGTCCGGCCACCTATTTTTTCATAAAAAAAAAAAAAATTCGCTTCAGCAAATATAAGGTTCCATAAATGCAAACCAGAGTTCGTAAATCTCACATAAAAAGGTAATAAAAAAAAAATGTACATCACTCCAAAATGAGTATAATGGTCCAGGGTATAGATTGCCAAACGTGGGTCAAAGCAAACCAAAATCCTGTTTTTCAATATTTTCAAAAAAACTACAGGTAGATACTAATCTTAATAATAAAGACCTAAGAAAGGTTCCGAAGGACCCGAAAGTTCGTGCCGATGACAGCAGTCGTTCTCTATCTCCGTCCAAACCCAAATCTACCAGATCAGTCATGCAATCCTCCCACCTACGCTTCGACCCGTCGAACGTTTACCCGTCGGTTCAGTGTTCATTTACATTTTAGTGATCAGCTCGTTACTAAGCCTCACAACCTTACACGTCTACCTTATTAGCCGCAATGCTATAACTTGAATTATATTTACCGAGTGTAGTTCCCTCAGTTCAACGCTGTGTAGCCTGAATTTTACAGTTACAGGATCCTGATTAGGTCGGAATATTTTTAGAAATATTTCATTTCCAAAAACCTTAACGCACTGTTCTTTTTATTAGTTCATGTAAGGGGGTATTAAGAAAAACAACGCCAGATTCCAACTAGCAAACCGAGAGTATTGATCTAAAGTTGATATTCGATATCCCCACTTCGAGGAACCCTAAAATATGAATTTTATAGAAAGAGAAAAATAATTTTGTTAAAAATTAATCTCTTTAATAAATTCATAATTTTTTTAATTATTTATAACCAGTGATGCGGCGAGAGGGTTGCGCTGGGATCTCTTGAGCTCTGCTCTACCCCTCACACGTGGGGGGGATAGAGTGGCTCAGGGATCCTCAGGTCGATTAAGTAAATATTGTATATATTATTTTATCATTATGTTATTTTAATTATTTATTTTTCATACAGATTGTTTGATTATGTTCATATTGTCTATTCTTTTGTTTGTATATATTTTAAGAGAGTTTTTTTTAAATTTTTTTTTTTTTTT
>NW_027115129.1:1043235-1045252 GCF_000696795.3 Halyomorpha halys
ATTTATTAAATAAACCAAAAATTCGTATCCATTTCTGTCTCAACATTTTATTTTTCACCAGTCTAACGTTTCGGCCATTCCAGCCATCTTCAAGGACATCTTCAATACAATTTCTTCCTCACATTAATTTAAAGTTTCTTTAGCCTATTTATTTAAAATTTAAAATCATTAACATTTAATTTTCCTCTCTAAGATTATCAACAATCAATACACCACCATATAACAAAACTGTTAAAATATAAAATAATTTTATATGGTGGTGTATTGATTGTTGATAATATTAGAGAGGAAAATTAAATGTTAATGATTTTAAATTTTAAATAAATAGGCTAAAGAAACTTTAAATTAATGTGAGGAAGAAATTGTATTGAAGATGTCCTTGAGGATGGCTTGAATGGCCGAAACGTTGGACTGATGAAAAATAAAGTGTTGAGACAGAAATGGATACGAATTTTTGATTTATTTAATAAATAATACCTTGTCTCAAGAATTTGAAATAATATAATTAAATTTAATATGTTTCCTAAATTATATTTATTATTATTATAATTTTTTTATATCTTTTTCTTGTATTTTGGGTATATGAAAAATAATTTTAAACGTAGAGGGGTGGACTCTTTAAATTTCGTTATATACAGGATCAGGTGCATGGTTCTGCTTTTCTATTATAACTATTAATTAATTTTTATTACTATTATGATTTTTTATTCATTCATTCTCAACCTTTATCTGTTCTCAACTTCCATAATTTTTCGTCTTTTATTGTGTTAATTTTTTTTATCTTATATCGTTTCTATTTTTACGTATTATTACTATTTTAGTTTAAATGTAACTAGAGATTATTTTATTTTTATTATTATTTACTGTTTTATTATTTTTATTGTGTACTTTCATTTATTTATCGTTCTTAATTTAGTACGAATGTGATCATTCATCACTATTACCTATTGCCCACAACTGTGTGGCAGATTGTAATATCTATCAATAAATAAAGTGGTTATTTTAATAATATATTACATGTATTTAAACCTCTTCCTTTTATATTATATTTATCATTCTAATAATAGAGTAAATACCTTTAGATAGCGCTCAAATTAGAATATGTCCAAGAAAGGTCCAAAAAGGTTGTTTTAGACAATGTAGAATATTTTAGAATTCTGTTTATACTATAATTACCATTCTCTGTAGAAAGTTTCTTTTGTTTGCTCTGAAAAATATATGTATTTTCTTAAAGGAAATATCATGATTTCAAAATGTCCTACATTTAACCCAAAATTACCATCTTACTTTATTTTTTATTTATATTATAGAATTATAATAACTTATAATAAAGAAATTGACCTGGGCAGAATAGCTAGAATGGCCGAAACGTTGGACTGGTGAAAAATAAAGTGTTGAGACAATGGATACGAATTTTTGAATTATTTAATAAATAATTACCTTGTCTCAAGAATTTGAAATAATATAATTAAAATATTTTTAGTATCTTTTTTTAGCGCTGATGGAGCTCTAAAAAGTGAGACGAAACGTCGGAAAATTAACAGTTGTTAAACATATTTTGTTCTCTTAGACCTTACTCCGACCACCTTCATATTTAAGAAATATGGTCAACCATTTCAACTTATATGAGCTATAATAACTATCAATTTTGACAAGTAACTACACATAGTTTCATTAGACTAATTGAATATTGGGGTGAAATATCTCCTTTCATCTTTTGCTCTTGGACTATCTGATAAACCAATACCAGGGTTTATCATGAATAGTGATAGATAATGAATTTTATTAGCTGAAATATATCAACTTTTAATTTTTATTCAAATTCAATTTTTTAGTTTGAATATTTTATAAGATAAAAGTTTACGATCCGGTGCTATAATAGGGGTATTCATGATCTATGTTAAAGCGTGTTAAATGGAAAAACTCGTGTTAAATCGAAAAAAATTGCCTTCTTTTGCCGTGGTAAAACGAAATAACATTTAACATGGCTGAGAGTCTGTTACTTGGTCAGTTAAAT
>NW_027115129.1:1045862-1047078 GCF_000696795.3 Halyomorpha halys
TTATACAACAAGTTGCTGAGAAAATCCGCTAGGGGCTCTTATGCATTTAACGTTTAACATGACTTCAAATAGGGCTGCTCACAATCTTATAGTTATAACATTTAACATGGTAAAACATATAACATTTAACACAACATCATGAATACCCCTATTGAGTGGTAGAACTAGTCTAAAGTAAAGACTTCAACGATACAAATAAAAGTTATAGAAAAAAAAAAACTCAACGGAAGAGCGTGTTAAGAAACATAATGAAATTAATTATATTTTGCAATTTGTGGGAGAGGGGTAGCTGAGTGGTAAGGCACTGTGCCACTAGCTCCAAGGACCCGGATTAGGATCTGGCTGTGGTAAATAATTATTTACTATTTCACCGTGAGCCTGCCCAGGGTCCACCTAGCCCCTCCTAAGTTGTGTACCCTTCATTAGGTAAGTCTGATCATATCACCTCCTTGCGCATCCGTTGATCTAGTAATGGCACTTCCTTATAAAGTACAGCACCTCTGAGACTTGTACTGCTGTAGCAGAAGAGGTTTATTTTTTTAAATATTCTGTAATTTATATTCTTCTTGTCTTATCATATATTACAATGTTTGTATCTTGCTATCATTAACTCTGATGAAACCCTGAAAAGTGGGACGGAACGTTTACCAATAAATATTTTTTACATTTGTTGACAGCAAACCGGTCTCTTTTTATGATCTATTAAATACCGCCAACTATTAATTGACCTTCCAATAAAAGTAATAAATATTGTTGACTTAAAATATGTTGTGTTTTTTTAAAATATTTATTGAATTTACAAATATATTTACATAATCTAGTAGATTTGATGTTAGATATTGTTTCATACAGTCATGTAGAAAAATTACCTTTGGTAGCATTGTAATAATATTTATACATTACAATATCTCGTGGCCATCTTTCAGGCGCCTCGGAGGTTTGTCAGAAATGGAAGTGTAGGTTGGAAACTAGTGGCTTTGGGTATTTAGGAAGGATTGTATCTGGTTCGGGCTAGATCGGTTTCATTTGGAACATTTAGGTCTTTATGGATCATTATATTTGTGACAATATATGGAACATAGAGAATTTTGAGGTGTAGATAGTTGACCGTAGATTAATGATTGGAGAAGTTTGTCGGGGGGTGCGGTCAGCAAAGAACAACATAAATAAACAAAACCATATTTATTTATTTTATGCCGACGTTTCGACCTGAGTT
>NW_027115129.1:1047793-1050880 GCF_000696795.3 Halyomorpha halys
TTGTTATCTCTTTTGTTCTATAGCCCTGATGAAGACCTGAAACTCAGGTCGAAACGTCGGCATAAAATAAATAAATATGGTTTGTTTATTTATGTTGTACTTTGCTGACCGCACCCCCCGACAAACTTATCCAAACAGAGAATTTTGGATTGTACGGATTGGATACGAGAGGAATTCGAAGGTTTAGTGGAACTGAAAAAACATTAGGCGATTTTAGATTATTTTGTTTATTATGTAACGTGTATCGATTTTTGTTGTTGATTAAAGATCTTTAAAATTTACATACATATTAAAACTTAATAGCCTCATATCGGCTTCATCTCCGAACTTTTTTTTTCTCCTACATTAACTTATCAATTGTTTGCAATAAACAACATTCTATTTATAAATAAATTATATTTAATTATACATTTTAGGTTCATTAGCATTGGGCTCAGATCGAAATTTATTTTATGCATAATGTTTTTAATATATATTTTATATTACAATGTTTTTTTTTCTTTTATACACATAATTTACATCGCTCAATTTACAATTTTAATTTAAAAAATTACTATATACTATTTAGAACAATAAATACAAAACAACAATTAATATAATCCTATAAACATATTTACATACATAATGGTTTTTATATAAACTTTTTTAAAAATATTTTTACAATCGTTTGGATAACAATGTGTGGTGGTCCTGGGTAACATTTATAAATTAACATAAAATTTTTTTAATATTTTTTAAAATTATTAACACTTATTAATTAAATTTAAATAAAAAACGTATATAGAGAGCCGTTATATATTATGGTAAGACTTCTCTAAGTAGTCATCCAAGATATATATCTAATACAATCAGAGGTCAAAAATTGATAAAATTGTGTCAATATATTAGTTTTCATTTTTACACAAACCCATATAAAACCTAACCGATTTCAGATATATATTTATTTACTCAAATTTATTTAAAACACATCAGGTACATAAGGTTAAAATATATATATATTTTTAAACATGGGTTCATTTAAGTAAAATGTACTTGTCAAACACAGCTCACAAAGTTTAATACTTAAAAAAATATACAAAATATTAACCCTTGATTGAAGATAGTGGACTTTTTTTTATTTTCAATTCTCTTGATAAACAAATTAATATTATTACGTTAAAATTCGTCTACATGATGGCTGTATAACGATGACGTCATTCTGGAATTTACTGTCATGAGAGCAACAGTTTATACCATGGCAGTTTAAAGGTTATGTTTAAGAGTTTGCAAATGAAAATAGTAGTAGAGAAGTGGTTAATAAAAGTTTTAAATTTGGAAAGGAATTTTATAGAAGAATTTATGAATAGATGGGACAAAGGCAATTAGCCCGCATTTAAAGAATTTTAAAGGAAAAAATGAAAACAAAATAAGGAATCCTTGAAAATGACCTAAGGGGTCGAAACGTCGGAAGTTTAAAAAGAATAAAGTTGAGAGAAAAAGGATCAAAATTATTTTAAAGAAACTAAACCACTCTCAAACAAGTACATTAATAAAAAAGTCTTTTACATTATTTATGGATTATTATATTTGATTAAAATATTATGTTAGACAAAATTTTGTCTAATTGAAAAAAAAAGATATACATCTTGGTCAAAACTACATTGTCCATACTTACAATATATTTCTTTTTTTTTATTGCTATGTGTATGCTTTGAAAAAAAATTTTCAATCTACAATTTAACCTAACCTTCTAAACGAACCTCGATGTTCCATGCATTTATTATCAATCAGTAAGTTATAAAAATCCTGAAAGGGGTTTGACAAGCTATTATTTATTTTATTTTACGGTCCTTAAGCTACCAGCAGATAAGAATTGCATCAATCTTCAATAACCACTCAGTAGAATAATTTGTTTACAAAATGTAGTTAAGAGCATTTGGATTCAAGTTCGCAATTTATTTTTAATGAAATTACTATAGTAATGGTTCGCGGCATTTTTGATGATTGGTGGTTCTATGCATACAGAAAATCTATCCATAAAGCTGATCTTTAAGTTCGTAAAAACGTCCACAAGATCTCCACTGAAGGGTTGTGTTCCTTTTAAATTAAAATCTAATGAAATAAAAAAATATAAAAGAGAAAAACATTGATCAAGGTATAAACATGCCCCCAATAAATATTCTCGGTAAAATTTCTATAATACTATGTTTGGTGAGGCTAGCCAGAGCTAGCCCTATGTACAATACAATCTACAATATTTACACAATTTACATCAACAATATCACAATAGTTGGGTGCTAAAGTGCACAGTCCTATCGGCAACCACAGCCCACCACCGTCATGTCCTGGTAGTTCTTGAGAACCACCTTCCCCTCGTCGAGGTACAGCATCGAGATGGACGAGAGCTGTGTGGGGACGCAGCAGGCCTTGGGCACGGCGTTGGGGTTGACCGAGTGGACCAAGGTCTGCACGATGGCGTGGTTCGTGGAGTTCAAGTGGTCAGCCAGGGGGAAGGGGCAGTCCCCGTGGCAGTAGTAAGCGTCGTAGCCAGGGGGCGCCACGATCCAATCGTCCCACCCGACCGCCTTGAAGTTAACGTAGAGAGGATGTCGCCTGCAGATCTCCCTCCCGTCCTTCCTTCTGTGCTTCTTTCCCTGGGCTGCGGCTCGCTTCTTCCGCGACAGCAGCTCTTCTAGTCCTCGTGGTCCGGATTTCCCGTCGTCCGAGAAGAGGAACATCATTTGAAGGTCCCTCTTGACCCTCTGCGGAGGGCCTTCAACTTCCACCAGAAGGCCGTGGTTGGTCCCGCTGGTCCAGCGTTCTACCGCTGGAGTCACGTCCAGGAGGACGCTACCATTCTTGCTCGCCTTCTTCGAGTCCAATATCCTGAGAATGGGGCCGTCGCCGCCCTTCATTCCGGGTTGCAGAATGTCGTGGACCAAAACTCGCTGCCCTGCCTGGAAGCCGGACAGGTGTAGTTCAGCTAGAGTTGGCGTTTCAGTCGCCAAGACGTCAGTAACATTGAAATTGAGCCGGAATTTCCGCCTTGCTCGGTCATCTTCATTACCTGAAATTTGAAGAAGAAAAAATATTAGCAAACAAGAATAA
>NW_027115129.1:1050980-1074150 GCF_000696795.3 Halyomorpha halys
TGATTATTGGTCGAACCGACAACATAGCGACAAGCAAAGCAAAGAAGTGTGTACACTTTTCCCTGAATCAGGTCACTCATCACATCATAAATCCAGATAAAGACCGAAATAGAAATAAACATTTAGTAATTTATATTATTGATAAATTTTGGAAAATTTTTCCACTTATTCCCCAACTATATGGGACTACCAGGATCAAGATGATAACAAAAATTATTCCACCTAGTCTCAACTGCATTGGGCTACCAGAATGAAGATAAAAAAATATTCCACCAAAATACAACTGTAATTGGGTTGCCAAAAGAGAAAAGGAAAATTATTCCACTTATTCCCAACTGTTTGGGATTAGCATAATGAAGATGAAACATTATTCCACCTAATCTCAGTTGTATTGGACTACCAGGATAGAGATGAAAAATTATTCCACCTAATTAAAACTGTAGTTGGCTTCCAGAAAGGAAAAAGTAAATTATTCCACTTATTCTCAACTGTTTGGGATTAGCATAATGAAGATGAAACATTATTCCACCTAATCTCAGTTGTATTGGACTACCAGGATAGAGATGAAAAGTTATTCCACCTAATTAAAACTGTATTTGGCTCCCATAAAGGAAAAGGAAAATTATTCCACTTATTCCCAACTCTTTGGGATTAGCATAGTGAAAATGAAACATTATTCCACCTAATCTCAGTTGTATTGGACTACCAGGATAGAGATGAAAAGTTATTCCACCTAATTACAACTGTATTTGGCTCCCAGAAAGGAAAAAGTAAATTATTCCAATTATTCCCAAGTGTATGTGATTAGCATAATGAAGATGAAAAATTATTCCACTTAATGAAAATAGCATTGAACTACCAGATAGAAGACGAAACATTATTCCACCTAATCGCAATGGTATCGGACTACCAGAACGGAGATGATAAGAAAAATTATCCCTCCAAATCACAACTGTATTTGACTGTCAAATGTGAAAAGAAAATTATTCCACTTATTTCCAACTGTATGACATTACCAGGATGAAGATGAAAAAATAACTCCACCCAATCGGACTACCAGAACGGAGATAAGAAAAATGATCCCTCCAAATCACAACTGTATACAAAACTCCACCTAATCTCAATTGTATTGGACTATCAGGATGGAAATGAAAAGTGATCTCGCCAAATCAAAACTATGTTCGATTACCAGGATGGAGATGAAACATTATTCCACCAAATCACTACTGTATTGGACTAACAGGATGAAGTTTAGGAAGAAAAATTATTCCTCCTAATCTCAATCGTATTGGCCTACCAGGATGGAGATGGAAAATTATTCCACTTAATCTGTCGTATCTGCCAGGAGCGAGATGGAAATTATTCCACTTATTCCGGTAAACAAATTATATTTTATAATTAATAAATGATTGAAGTTTATTATACAATAAGTTTGAAATAAATAAAATATAAGAATACCTAAAGTAACTGAATCTAATGCAGTTTGCTCATGGGTTAGAACACAGGTTACCAATTTTTTTCGATTTGAGGCTCCCAAAAAAAAATTTTTTTAACATATTTTTTCCGCGACGCCTTAATACATTAGATTTTTTCTAAATTTTTGACTTTCTTGAAAAATTGGAAAGAATTTCTTTTTTAAATGCGTTTACCCATTCAATAGCGAACAATCAAAAACAGATACTTACTATGTTTGTACTATTTAGTGACCAAAGCATGGGGGAGAGAACGGTGTGCTTGTGCATTAGCCGTTTCAAAAGATGCGGGTTGGAAAGAAAACTATGAAAGACTTGAAAGTTGCTAAAACTTGGAATTTAGTCAGCATCCTGATTGTTAACACTAAAATACAAGAATTTGAAATTCCAAGAAAATTGCCAAATTGTTTAGTCTAATAATTCGCGGTGCCCCTGTGCACGCTTTGGGAATTACAGGGTTAGAACTTTCTTCTTGTAAATAATTCGTATCTATTAACTTCCAAGGTTTATGGAAACAGATTTTGATTTTTCACAATTTCGCTTAAATAAGTTCATAAAACCTAATTGTCATTTTTGAGTAAATTGATGAGGTTCCCGATCGAGCATAATTATTTTTTAGGTTAGGATGCAAGTTTGAAAATCTAAGAAATAATTCAAGGTGTAATATGCATTCGAGTAAACGATAAGGAATGTTACCGGTCATTGACCCGGGACCGATAGAGAACGACCAGGTGTCCGTGGTGGAGGAATCCGATGAAAAGGACACTCAACAACAAAAGGACAAGTAAAGGAGAGAGTCCTGGGAATTACAAGAGCGACAAAGTGGTCACATTAGGAGAGAGTTATCGGTCGGCGGGTCTTATCGTTCTAGCTGCAGTTGTAGTCCCATCCAAGGAGGGCCTCGAAGCGATCTGTCTGCTTCGTGATGTAGAGACATTGTTCCGCGAACACCAGCGACGACACATCGGACAATTAGCGCGATCTATATCATCCCAAGCGATATATCCTCCAAGCGGTTCTCGGAAGAGGTACTAGATCTGTGTCGACACTTGGAATAGCTATTCTGCCTCGCCTGTCTTCAATGATTCGTTCCAACACAAAACAAGTGTTGAAACAATTAAATCAACTCATCCAAGCAATTAAATCCTTTTTTGGTTAATTAGTTTAAATTTTTCAACTAATATGTCATCGTAGTTACAATACCAAACTGAAACGTAGTTAAAATACCGAAATTTTCGGTAGAGTTGTGCTTCAATTATAAAAGCCGATTTAAGATGACAGATAATTAAACTATGTTAAGAGATGTTATACATTTTGTATGTTTCATAAGTAACATTACTTAATCAGTGAGTTTTTTTTTGTATTGTGAAAAGAATAGAAACCAATCTAAAATGCAACAAAACCTAAGAGAAGTAAATTTACAAATAAGTCAGATTAGATTTACATCGTCGGTTTTGTGAATTGTTATTCTAATGCATCGGGAAAAACAAAACATAGCAGCGTCTCTTGCTAAATGCACGAGAACCCGAATTCTTGTATCAAATAGTCTTTAGTCGAAAAAGCGAAAAGTAAAAACCGTGGCCGTGTAGGCGACATATTTCCGTGACAACGTATACTCTATGCTAATATTACATAAATATAAATTAAAATCAATCCAATGTTATATATTTGAAATAATAAACCAGTTCACATATTGAATTCAGATATTTATTTTTGCTTGGTTATACATTAATTAATTTTTATACATATGATATAATATCCATATGTTAAACGAAGTCAATTTCCGTTACGGAACACTTTTTCTAACATGGCATCCCGCAAAATGATTTATAAGACGTTGTCACGTCAAAACATAACAAGAATAGTAAAACAGGCTGAAAAAAATGGGAGGGGGTATTTTGATGGCGCGCAGTGGAGAAAATTGAATTGGCAGTTATTGTTGAAAGTGATATCACATTTGAAAGTATACACAGACTTTTCAGAAAATATAATATCAACAATGAAAACCATTACAAGCATTAGTCGAAGTGATAGGGTAAAGGACTTCATGATTTAAGTTTGTCAGTCACGTTCTGACTTTTGATCGACGACTGACAGTCCAACTGACCATGTAGGTGTACAATTTAAAACCTGCACCAAACTGGTAGGCTCTGTGAGATACGTACTAGGGGGGAATGAGTACTAGGAGATGACTTTCTCTCTCTGATGCTAGTTTTGACTCACGTTGGAAGGAATCTATTGCACCACATATAGCATTAGGTATTTTATTTGTATTATTGGAGGGCGGAGAAATATTTCTTATTGATACTGTATGACATATCCTCCGCCTTTGAAAGTGTTTGGTGGTCCCGTGTGCAATCAAGCGATTGCTAGAGCTCGACATCCCCGGTATCGCTGAAGGGTGATGTGTGGAGGAAAAGGCTCTACTGATAGGACTCATCCTATCACCCTGCACATCCAAGCAGAGAAGATTAGACCGAGTTAGGAGATAACGTACCTGGGTGAAGATAAGAAGACGATTTGATGTAACTCCTCATTTGGTGCAATAAAGGAACAGGTCTGGTTCAGGGTATTCTGAGGTATCCCCTTCATTGAGCCGGAACCTCATGCAAGATCAGAAGTCTCCTGGCCGCCATATAGAGATTGGTTCTGCGGAGGGTCATGAAGACCTAACCGGTGTCGCATGAACCGATCCAGATTCTGGCCATTGAAGAATGGAATGGACAATGGGTGCCGAACCAGAAGAGCGCAACTTAGAGGAGGTTCTTCCACACTGTCCATTTGAGACTGAGAGGGAGATGGGTCCTCACAGATTATTGAGTCTTGCAGATCCTGACAGGACACGATGAATTCTGGGGAAAGCTGCAAAGCTTTAGGAAGAATGTCGAGCAAGGTGCCCATGTCGAGTTCCTGAATTTGCAGATGTTGTAGCTCTGCAGAGGTTTTATTGAGGAAAACCGGGATATTCGCCCTCGCTAAGTCGGACTTCCCCCGTCCGAATGAGGAGGATAGTTATCCTTTCTTCAGAGCGTTGATCTACAGGTGGAAGGAGGTGGTTGACGCACATTAAATGTGCAGACACCAATAGGTGCAGATAAAGGCGTGTTGGGGAGTAGGGCTGGCCCTACCTAGCGAATGCAGGTTGATAAGGTACAGCCCCATCTAAAATGTGCTGGATTGTGCCACAGTGTGCAAATTTGTAATCTTTCAAAATTAAATACTAGACCCTCAGATAATAAATATGTAAATAAAATTGAAAAATATAATTGCAGATTATTGGCACCAGTGGATGTGTAATCCTAGCGCATTACCCCCACTGTCACAAAAAAAAAGTACTTTAAAACTCACCTATATGAGTGAAGCTCCTCACAGTGTTGGCCGACCTGGTGTAGCGACCTGGAAGTGGAAGATCCAATGTATCGAGTGTATCAGGAGCCTGCTGCCGGCGGTAGATGTCGAGGAGCTCCGGTGGGACCAGGGTGCCCGGGGACGGGGGGCGGGGCCGCCGCTGCAGGCCAAGCACCCTGAGGAGCCCCTCCTCTGCAGGGCTGGCCCTCACGCCGGACCCCGCTGCCGCCCACAGCACGACCATCACCAGCAGCGCCATGCTCGATCACGCTCCTGAAACAGGTCACAATGATTTAAAGTACAATGTCGTGTGTGAAAATTCACTAGAACCTAAAGTGCAGAAAAGGCGGATAGAACGCCATTAAAATGTTTGTAATGGGGGTAGGAGCATTTGTACGGGATTATAAAATTTTTGTGGTGAAAATACGTCACACGAAGACACATTAAGTTTTTGATAAACTCTCTGCTTCCTTTAACCCGTTATTCCGTTCTCTTACCCCTTCCCCCTTTCTTCAAGCAGGAAGGGCCGGAAGGGTCCCATCAACCCTGTTAAGATCACCCTCTAACCTTTTATCTCATCGTCACTCTCCTTCCCTAACCCAACCCTCTATTATAGTTTTTTAAAATGTGATATCAGCTAATTTTTTTTTTCATAATCATACATAGACCCCTCACATCCAGATATGTTAACCAAGGGGCCAAATCGGGAATCAGTTCAACAAAAAGCTAAATATTCAGTACTCTTCACTGCTGTAATAAAGTAGTATGTTCCAAATTATGTTCTGTCAATTCTGTAGCACAGATATATCTCATATAGTTGTTTTGTTACTGAGGAATCTAAAGTTACTATTTGGAAAAATTTCAAACTATTTGGATGCATTCTGCATGATGGTCACCAACACCTACAGAACCTGGAGGTGTTGGTGACTCACCCTAGAGGAGAACGTCGTTTAATTTAAAATCAAAAAGAATGGGCTGACATCACTTGCAGTGGGCTTCTGGAAGAGGTTCAGCGAGACCCCGAACATACGGATGAAGAAGCTAAACATAAAAATGCATATACATACTATCCATACGTATGTATTCAATTACTTATTGATTTAACTACTTAGTATATCAGTTTCTAAAATAAAAATATTTACTGATAACAACAATCAAAAACTCTGATCATCAACCACAATCAGATATTAATTCAATTGTTTTAGGGTAGTATATCACTTTTGAATATAATATAGTATACGGGAATAACATAAGATAGTTAAATCGAACAATATTTAAAAAGCGTTCGAAATTGTAAAACGGGGAGAAATTATGAATTTTAAAACAATAAAAAAAATAAGAATTTAGACTAAAATTCATTTTTATAAATCAATAATATGCCTGACCTCATTGTAAGGAAGGTTAAAAATATTAATATGATTTTATATTTAATTATATAATAATAATTAAATTAATATGATTCCCTATTGTTTTATTGTTTCATAGGCAGAATAGAATCTTTAAATCGTTGAATGTGAGGTGTAAATTTATATTTAAGGTATTTATTTTTTTAATAATAATAGTGTTTGTTAAAATTGTTTAAAATGAATGTATAACAAAAACTGATATTATTGTGCTTGGTGATAAACGTGTTGGCCAAACAGTTGTATAGTTAAATAAATAAAGAGTGTTTTTAGACTTGGATATAAATTATTTTATTAAAACAATATAATAAGTTTTTTAAAAATCATTTGGTCCTTGAGGCTTTGTAATTTAAACTGCAAAAAGAAAATATAAATAAAAAATTCAATAGGATAATAATTAGATAAACATTATAGATAATTAATCGAAATCACTATTGTAGGAAGATAGTCTCGGTGGATGTCAATAAAGGTATAAAAATAGTAGAAGAAAACTATTTTAACCAACGTTTCGTCCCAGTTTGCAGAGCTGTTTGATATAAACAAGGATGACAATTAAGTTTTCCAAAGAGACAGCCTTGGCGAAGTGGGACGAAACGTTTGTCACCCGGACTATCTTATTACAATCTACTTCATACGGTCAACTATCTTCTCCAATACCAAATTATTATTACTTATGTTTTTTAATGTTTTAATTAAATTTTATTTGTATTATTATCTCAGTAAATTCCTTTTATATTATAGATATCACATTTTCCTGCGATATTTAAGCAAAGAAATAACAATTAAAATTAACCTAAAGACTGAATAATAAATATTTAAGGAACAGAACTACGTTAAATGGATTCTAAGCCCCATAAGTCCCCTCTCGTATTTCCTGTAACATAAAACTAAACCGATAGACGAAATTGAAGCCAGGTGTCCGCTCTGTATACAGTAGCCGCAACTTCTGTAATTGTACCTTTCTCCAATATAATTTCTGTAGTAATAACATTTCGACATATTTTTTTTTAAAATATTTATTTATTGCTATTTACAACTGTACATTATAATACATTTAGTAAATCTGATCTAAGTTAAATTGGAGTGTTACAGGCGTGTAGAGAAACTACCCATTGGTACGACTCTAATGACATTTTACATTAGCTGGTCTCGTGGCCATCTTCTTTTCAGGCGCCTCGGAGGATTGTCAGGAATGTAAGAGGATGCAAGATTAGAAACTAGCGGGTTTGATTGGTTAGAGAGTTTATAATGGAAGGAGTGATATCTGGTTCGGGCTTGATCGGTTACATAGGGAACATTATGGACATATTTAAAATGTAGGATTTATGTTATTATAATAGAGCCCAGTCAAAGTCAATTATTTCAAACCAAGTTTTGATTACATTAATGAAAACTATGTATACTTGATGATTCTTCCAAAACACTTTATGCGGAATAAACAATAACAGTTGTTTAATAAAAAAAAAAAAAATTAATTTTTCTTTCGGAACTTCATGTGTTTAGAATTATAAACAACACTAGAAAACCTATTAAAACTTCATTTAGAGTAAATTTACTAAAATATGAGCATCAATAGAATTATTTATGTCCAAATATTCCCAAGATATAGCTTCTTAAAAAGCAACATTTGATAAAAAATGCAGTGATAAATCAGTAGTTAGTGAATTTATTTTGGGAAATCTATATCTCAGGAACCATCAGACGTACAGATATCTATTAGTACTCAAATTAAAGTTAGTTTAATATGCAATAAAGTAGTTTATGACATTTATCTTCATATTGTCTTCTATGGGGTAGTAGTTTTTATGATATTCGAATATAATATAAATTTTGCACGAACAGGTAGAAATCAATTTATTTTGCCAAATATCATAAGAACTACTACTACTACGAAAATAAATTTCATAAACTACTTTATACCACATTAAACTAGCTTTATTTGTACGTCAAATCGTTTTTGAGACATACTTTACCAAAATAAATTCACTAGCTACTGATTTTTTTTTAAGCAACATTTCATAAAATTGGAGTGATAAATCAGTAGCTAGAAAAAAAATATATGAAGAAGCTTGAGTCTATTAGCAATTAGATTAAAGCCAGTTTAATGTACTATAAAGTAGTTTATGACGTTTATCATCGTAGGAGTAGTAGTAGTTTTCATATTGCTAGCGAAAATAAATTGAATTATAGTTTTTCCGACAACATTTCATATGCAAAATTCATATCATATGTGAATATTATAAAAACTACTACCCATACGAAGATAAACGTCATATACTACTTTATAGCTCATTAAACTAGCTTTAATTTGAGTGCTAATAGACATCTGTACGTCAAATGGTCCCTGAGATATAGATTTCCCAAAATAAATTTACTAACTACTGATTTTTCAGTGCATTTTTATAGAAATTAATATTTTGTGAATTTATTTTGTCAAATATCATAAAAACTATAGTAATATAGTAAATTTAAATAGCTTTTAGAGTGCAGACAGACATCTGTACATCCAATGGTTTCTGAAATAAAGTTTTTCATAAATCAAACTTATTCAAACTTCTCAAACTAATCCGAACAACTACAAATCAATTTATTTTAGCTAATATCATGAAAACTACTATTCCTACAAAGATAAACATTATAAACTATTTTATAGTAAATTTAACTAGCTTTAATTTAAGTACTGGCAGACATGTGTATGTCTTATGGTTTTTAAAATAAAGTTTTTCATAAATCAACTTATTGTCCAAACAACTATAAATCAATATAGTTATCAGTTACCAATCTGCCTTCTACGCCACATCACCTGATGAAGACCTAAAACTCAGGTCGAAACGTCGGCATAAAATAAATAAATATGGTTTTGTTTATTTATGTTGTTCTTTGCTGACCGCACCCCCCAACAAACTTCTCCAAGCATAAATAAATATATTTCAGCAAATATCGTAAAAAAATACCATTCCTACGAAGATAAAGGCAATAAACTACTTTATAGAACATTCAACTGGCTTTAATTTGAGTGCTAATAGACATCTATATGTCGCATAGTTCCTGAGATATAGATTTCCCAAAATAAATTTACTAACTATTTATTTTTCAGTGCATTTTTTAAGAAATTTTCTTTTTTAAAAACTATATATCTCGAGAACTATTGAACGTAAATAACTCTTTTAGGACTTGTATTTTAGCAAATTTATTCTACTTTAAATGGTTTTCTATTAGTTTTTCTAATGTTGTAGGTAGTTTTAAAGATAATGGAGCTTCGGATGAAAAAATAATTTTTTGTAACGTTTTGAATATTTACTGTTTTTATAAATTGACCAAAAATTGTTTATCTCTCCCTAGCTCTTAGACTGTAATTGGATTGAGACTATGCATCGTTTTCCATTCTTCTTTCAGATAAATTGGTTAGTTACTAATTGGTTAACTTACTAACAAGCGATTCCCAAGATTGTTTCATGTTAGGTTAATGCCATGTGTAACGTTTTCTACATGTGAATATTGGGAACCAGTAAGCACCGTGAGATGTCAATGGAAAATTATTTGTAGAAATATTTATAATATAGCGAGTGGAAAATATATGTTGAGTGGTTGATTTTAGCTTTTAATATGGATCGCTGAACAGAGAATTATCGATGTTTCCTCTTGACATATTGCGAATTGTCCTGAAGACTTAATTTACTTTGTCATTAATAGGGATAGGATTTTTATGTGCTAAAAAATCTGAAATATGTACATAAATATGTGCTAATAAATTATCAAATATTTTTAAAAAATGTGTATTATTCAACAATATAAATTACTAATTAATTAGTAACTTTAAAACTTAAAAAAAGTTACAGAAATATGTATTTATTATATATTATATGAATAATATTTTAAAGAAATTATGTTAAAATATGTACAAAAAAGTGTACTCCGAGAAAATATAGCTGTTCAATAACAAGACATTAATTAGTAATTGTAATTAAACTAGGAGAGTGAAACAAGACTAAGATGAGAAAGGCCATGGGAAGGGGGGAAATAGAGAAATGGATTGAGGAGTAAACGAACAAATTATAGGAAAATGCCACAGGAATAAGACCCTTGCTCTTTCTGAGAAATTCTCGATGTAATTCTGTGTGAAAATTTATTATTGCCACTGATTTTAATTTGAGTTCAAAGATGAAAATATAGAATTTTTACGCACTATTTATGATAAATTTCACCTTTAAGTTTCTTGCGTTCTCTCGAATTTTACGTTGCGAAAAATGTAATTACAATTGAACAAATAATTTAAGGAAATACGTGATTCAGGACAAAATACCTAAAAATACTTAAAAAATGACAAATATTTCAGCAAATATGTGATTTACAACAAAATATGTAAAAAAGGCCAAATATTTAAAAATATGTGAAATAAAAATGGCTTCTTTTGGCCAGAAATGTCTTGAAACATCTTTAGTTAGTAAGGAATTGAAGATATCATGGTCAGGTAGAAATAAGTGGAAAAATGAAAATCCTATCCCTAGTCATTAATTTTTAATTTCGTTCTGGAATAACAATTAAAAAGTTTTAATAATTATACTCGATTAAAAATAAAATTAAAAAAATCTGCACTGCAAGGAAGTACCGTTACGAGACCAACGGTTCTGCAAGGAGGTGATTAGGTCAGAATCACGCTCGACCACCATATTTTTACCCAATCAAGACGTTACCCACATTATGAGATGGAGTGGACAGGGATACACATGGCAGATAATCATTATTAGCCAAAGCCGTATTCTAACGCTGGGTCCTTGGAGTTAGTAGTCAATTGCCTTACCAATGAGCTACCCACTCACACTATTTTAAAACGTATTTATCCATTCAAGTGCTTCCTCTAACCGGTTTTTTATTATATTTTCCTTTTAATGTATGTGTTAGTCTTATTCTCGTAAAATGTATCTATTTGTTTGTTCTTGGTAAACTGGTCTACTGCTGTGACTATGAATGATGGTCTGATCTCACATTGCCGTCTAATATTGAATTTGTTTGGCGGGTCACTGAAGAGGATCTAGGAGGGTGAATTCCGGAGAGCGAATTTGTTGATCGGGTGAATTGAATAATTGTGAAATGGTGAAATTGGAGGAGCAGAAATGACAAAGAAAAATGGGAATGAATTGAAACATTTGTATTTGTTGTACAGACCGAAATTGAATGTAAAAGGAAACTGTAGGGGGAAAAAAAATTGTTTATTATATCTTATTATTGTATCTCTTTTTTTCTGATTATACCATGTATGTGTAATTTATATATGTCCGATTACGGATTGATAAGTATGCTGTGTGAGATAGCAACCTAATGTATTTAAGCAGCATAGATAAATAAAGTATTTCTCTCTCTCTCTCTCTATTCAAATATAAAATTGTATAATACTGAAATAAATTAATTTTATCGTAAAAACTGACAAAAACGATGGAAAGGTCAAATATATGGGAACAAAGAATTAAAAAAATATAATGAAAAAAAAAGTTGCGACACTCTAAAGCGATATTGTTATCTACAACAGAGGTCCACAATAAAATATTCAGCTGAATGAATCTGTTTCAAAATTTCGTCCTTGAAAAGTTAAAAATACTTTTTTCCTTTATTTTCGTTTTTGTTTTTCTTTTTTTTTTTTCTTGTTTTTGTTTTTGCGCTAGAATGCATCACAATAAAGATACAAAGCTCAGACCTTACGTTTATAACAGTATTTAATTATCTTGTTTGCTATTACTAAACATCTAGCACTTTTTGAACGGGTACATAGGTTTTATAGTAACTAAAAAACACGAAAATTAAGAGGAAATAAAAGCGATGTTAAAGGCGGGAAATGCTTATTATTATCTACAATTTAATAATTTCTTCGCTCGCGCCATCTGTCCAAAAACTTAAAAGTTAAAATTTATAAAACTTCCTACCCACTTTTCTTAAAGTAAGGTTAGGTTTTGTTAAGGCGCCTTAAGGTTTTTGAAAATAAAGTATTACATAAAATATTGTGAACAAAAAAAGTATGAATTACAAGGAGGATTTAGGCTACAGAATGCTAAATTAAGGGAACTACATTCGGTAAATATAATTGAGGTTATAGCATTGAAGTGGATAAGATGGACGTGTAATACCGAAACGTAAATGGGAGGATTACATTAAGTCAGGTTTAGTAGATTCGGGTTTGGAGGGCGTCTTAGTACAAGAGCTCTATAGGAGAAAAAAGGCAGTTATTTCATCCCAATTTTTGATTACTTTAATGAAAACTAGGTATAATTACTAGTCAAAACTGATGAGTCTGCCAAGTATAGGTAGGGGGAATAAAAAATGGCGGCTGTTTCAAAACGTTAAAAATAATTAATTTTTCATTCGGATCTCTATATCTTTAAAACTACTAACAACAATAGACAATTTAAGAGAAAATCATTTAAAGTAGAGTAAATTTTCTAAAATTTAATCCCTAATAGAGCTATTTACATTTAACAGTTCTCAAGATATAGCTTTTTAAAAAGCAACATTTCATAAAAATGGTGTTTGGAATGTACTGAAATATTAGTAGTTAGTGAATTTATTTTGAGAAATCTATATCTCAAAAACCATTTGACGTACAGATGTCTATTAGCACTCAAATTAAAACTAGTTTAATGTACAATAAAGTAGTTCATATCATTTATCTTCGTAGGAGTAGTAGTTTACGTGACATTTGCAAAAATAAATAGATTTGCAGTTGTTCGGACAAATCTTCATTTGCCAAATTTTTATTCATATGCAAATATCATAAAAACTACTACCCTTACGAAGATAAGTGTAATAAACTATTTTGTAGTAAGTTAAATTTCCTTTATTTTGAGTGCCGGCAGACATACGTGTATCTTATGGGTCTAGAGATATATTTTTTCAAAACTCAAACATTTTATTCGGACAACTAGAAATTAACATTGGGTAAATTTATTTTGTCAAATAGCATGAAAACTACTATTCCTACGAAGGTTAATGTCATAAACTACAGTATAGTACATGAAACTAGCTTTAATTTGAGTGCTAATAGACATCTATACGTCACATAGGTCTTGAGATATAGATTTCTCAAAATAAATTTACTAACTACTAATATTTAAGTACATTTTTTCAAGAAATGTTGCTTTTTAAAAAGCTATATCTCGTGAACTATTGGACGTATATAGCTCTATTAGGGGTTACATTTTAGCAAATTTACTTTTCTTTAAATGATGTTCTTTAAGATTTTCTATTGTTGTCGGTAGTTTTTAAGATAAAGAGCTCCTAATGAAAAATACTTTTTTAAGGTTAGGAAATAGCCGCCATTTTTTATTCCTCCTACTTTGGCAGACTCATTAATTTTGACTATTAGTTGTACATAGTTTTTATTAAAGTAATAAAAAATTGGGGTGAAATAACTGCCTTTTTTCTTCCCGGCTACCCCCGTACTATCTGTAAACAATTGGTGATTAGGACATCCCCACCTATGGTTGGCTTCATAATAATAATTATTATTAGTGCAGAATCTTGAGAGAAAAACACGTCTTCTTACACTTTTGCTTTTTGTATTTTTGGGGATAATGGTTTTAGAAGGCCTATAAAATAAATTATTGTCCTGAAATAAAATTTAAAAAAAAAAAGATTAATTATTTTATATATGCTTGTTTGAGAGTGGTTTAGTTTATTCTTAATTTAAAACAATTTTGATCCTTTTTTTCTTTTAACTTTTATTCTTTAAAATTTTTGCAACGTTTCGGCCCTCAGGCCATTCTCAAGGATACCACCTTCAATATTGATGTCATTTCCTTTTTCAAAACTTGAAGTTGCAGGCAGATTGCCTTTGTCCCATATAACGTTTTCTAAAAAAATTTTTTTTTATATATTTAAAACTTTTTTACAAAACACTTTTCTTCCTTCCTCCACTTACATTTACAACTTAAAAACGTTTTTAAGTTGTAAATGTACATTTACCCTTCGACGTAAGCCCATGACCTCTTCCCCTACAATATCCTTTAATAATACCACACTTATTCCTGTCGAACAGATCCGTTACTTAGGACTACATCTCGACAAGCGACTGACATGGAATCCTCATACAAGACTAAAAAGACAAGAAACTGCTCGTCGATTTCGACTATTACAACATTTACTTGACAAACGGTCTAAATTGCCAATCCATTACAAAAGACTGATCTACGTGTGGCCTATCTGGACATACGGAGTTGAGCTTCACATTCCCCCGAATCCAATCCTTACAGTCCAAAATCCTTCGTAAAATCCTTAATACTCCTTACTTTGTCACAAATCAAGTCATCCATCAGGACCTCAATACTCCATATGTTGCCGATTTGGCCAGAACCAGATACCGTTCCTTCGATAATAAACTTCTCAACCACCCAAATCCACTTGTTTCTAACCTGGCTTCTCCTTCATTACCAAATAATCCTCCTAGGCGTCTGAAAAGAAGATGGCCTCGAGATCTTCTTCTCTATAAATGTTATTGGAGTTCTATCAGAGGGTAGATTCTCCACATGTTTTTATCATGTCACTATGTCACCTATAGCAAATTTACTTGTTGTATATATGTGTATACAGTTGTAAATATCAATAAATAAATTATTAAAAAAAAAAAAAAGCTGTAAATGTAAGTGAATGGCTTGAGGGCCGAAACGTTGGAAAAATTTTAAAGAATCAAAGTTGAGAGAAAAAAAAGGATCAAAATCGTTTTAAATTAAGTTTAAAAAAAAAATTAAATAAGAATTCTTAAAAATAAATAATAAATTAAAAACAACTGATTGACTCGGGTATATATGCATTTATATAACCTGTTTATTCGGAGTGACAAAGCTGAAGGGCTACACGAACTAGAGCCGAAGAACAGCAAGGATGTGACACAGATCCAGACGAAGAGGGCTTGATATGGGCCAGCCAAGACAAAGAGGATTCGGCGAGCGCTGGGGGCAGAGGGGCTGCTTTCCCTACAGTGCGGAGGTGGGGTGGCGGGGGAGTTGGGATTAATAAAGGATCATAAAGGAGGATAATAAAGGAGTTAGCTCTCTCTCCCTCTAGAGAGCGGCAGGGCCATTATTAGCTCGCCCATTGTAGCTCGGTAATTAGGCTTTGTTAAGGAGGCAAACAAGATCCATGGTACTTGGCGCTATCTATACCTAGTTCCGGGGTGTATCAATTATTAGTCCAAACATAAACAAATAATTAATTATTAAAAAAAATATTTAGTGAATATTCTTGTTTTCTACTACTTCATCAAGCAAAAGACTCCAATCCAAACCCTAATCCAAGAGATCAGTCTTGACGCTACCTTCCTACATACGTTTCGGTCTACTCCTGGGACATTTACCAGCTCCTTACTAAACCCTACAACCTAGGCCCTGTTTTATAATGAAAGTTAATAGTATTAGTTCATAGTACAAGTGTAGAAACTAGTCTGGTAATAATACTAGTACTTATTTTTTTCATGATAGGGATGACTATTAGTGATATTACAGGAATTAAAATATACTATAGAATAAGTTACTGTTGTACAACTTTGTATTTTGGTGTATGGAAGTAAGAAAACATTTTAATTTTAAAGGAAACAATTATTTTATATCGATATTCGGCTATCGATAATGAATATCGGAATAATGGGTGTGTTTACTTAAAATATCGTAATCTTTAGATAAATACTGTATCGATATTTGTCGATGTTTTTGGAATTTATAGAATTTTTATGCTGTCAAAAATAATTTTCATATATGAAGTTCATAGGTGTGTGGTTATTGTTAGAGAACAAATTACCAATGATTATTTTGTTTGCTCACTTTTTTAAGAATTTGAGAAGACCTTTTCTTTTTTGGAAAACCAATATATTAATATTCCTAAATTTCCGAAATATTTCGGTAATATTGATATCGATATCCCATCCCTATAATATTTCCGACCAAGGTCACTAAATCCCCAATGACTATATACCAAATGGACTCGAACCTACAAACTACCTACAAAATGCATTTTAACATAAAATAATTTACCTCAAAAATAATTTACGTTTAAATTGCAACTATAATCAAGGCCCAGTTTTTATTTAGTAAAAAATCCCAGAATATGCCATATAATATTCAATAAAAAAGTATTATATATACAGTAAATAATATAAAATATACAGCTAAAAACTATTAAATATTCAATAAGACAGTTAAAATATACTAATATGCTTATAAAATGTTTTTTCTCTTCATTTTTTAATCTCTTCTGCTATTCCTTTCTTTATTCAGAACCTTTTATAAGCATATTAGGATATTTTAACTGTCATATTGTATATTTAATAGTTTTCAGCTGTATATTTTATATTTTTTACTGCATATATCATACTTTTTTATTGAATATTATATGGCATATTCTGGGATTTTTTACTAAATAAAAACTGGGCCTTGATTATAGCCTTAAGTTGATAATTATTTGCAATTTAAAGGTAATTTATTTTTTAGATAAATTATCTTATGTATTAAAATGCATTTTGTAGGTTCGAGTCCATTTGGTATATAGTCATTGGGGATTTAGTGATCTTGGCCGGAAATATTATAGGGATGGGATATCGATATCAATATTACCGAAATATTTCGGAAATTTAGGAATATCAATATTATCCTCCGATATATCGGTTTTCCAAAAATAAAAATAAAATCTTACTAAATTCTTTAAAAAAAACAGTTACATACATGTATTAAATAAGTCAGCAAACAAAATAATCATAGGTAATTTGTTGTCTAACAATAATCACACACCTATGGATTTCATAAATGAAAATTATTTTTGACAGCAAAAAAATTCTATAAATTCCAAAAACATCGGTACAGCAGATATATAAAGATTAAGATATTTTAAGTAAATAATATCAATAATTTCGATATTCGATATTGATAGTCGAATATCGATATAAAATAATTAAATTTATTCGAAAATTCCCTAAAATATCGATGTTTTCGTTATTCGATTGTTTTATCCATATTTTCTTTTATTAACGCTGCCTCAGTTTGATATAGATTTCAAGCTTCATCGTAGAATTTTTTGACTATGAGAACGTAATTTCTTAAATTGGAGATTATTTGTTAATGTCCATAATGTAAATTGGAAATTCTTTGTTAATGTCCATAATGTAAATTGGAGATTATTGGAGTATTAATGTTTTTCACTTTATTTTTATGTAATAATTTTTTTTGAAAACGTTTTATTCAACTAACATATTCAATTATATTTTAGTTTAAGTTAAGGGGTGTTTTTATATTTGTTATGTTTATGTTTTGGTTCTCATGGCGTTGCTATGCTTTATTATCGATGGTTTATTGGAGCCCTAAACCTCAACTCCGTATGTCCAGATGCCTTATTATAGTCATATAAATAATCTTTTTGTATATTTAATCAGTGCCTCCAAAATCATCGTAACGTATTCCAAGTGGGTAAATAAGAATAATCTATTGGTTAGACTGAATTAAACAAGAAGGATTGGACTAATGAGTAAAATAGATACAAATTTTCGATTTAAGGATAAATTGATCCTTATGCTATAAGGATATCCTCTTTGCTCTGGGGCCGCCCACGCTAAAATCCTCATGTTTTGAGGGGCTCTTTAAAGGATAAAGTATTTTTTTTTTTAACCTATTTGAAATTATTTCAATTTATACACAATCTAAAATGTTTAATCGATTAGTTACAATTTTTAAATTAGATCAATTACAATTTCTTCAATCTTAATTTGTTAAATGAGGAGAAGATGGTTGGGGGTGCGGTCAATGAAACACAAATAAGTATGACTAACTTATTTTAATGTGCCGAAGTTTCGGCTAGAGTTTATAGCCTTCTTCAGGGCTGCTTGCTGAAAAGTTGAGCGCCTAATAATGATTAGGCGCTCAACTTTTCATCCACGGTCAACTATCTCTCATAATTATGAATTCTTAATTTGTTAAGGTTTTAGTTTTTTATGAAAGAGATGAAGGAGATGTTATCAAGAAGGAATAACAAATATAAATAACTCCTTTTTTATTTTTTGCCTACGTTTTGACCTAAGTTATGGGTCATCATAGTAATGATATGGAGAAAGCCAAGGAGGAGATAAAATTCGGTTATTTCACCCCAACTTTTTTCAAAACGTTAAAAAAATATTTTTTGATACGCAGCTCAATATCTTTAAAATTACCAACAACACTAGAAAACCTAATAGAACATCATTTAAAGTAGAGTAAATTTACTAAAATAAATTGATGTCTGTTCGGACAAAATCTACTATTCAAAATCATATGATTTATAGTACATTAAACTAGCTTTATTTTGAGAGCTGGCAGAAATCTTTATTTCAAATGTGTCACAAATTCAAAAATGTATCCAAACTAAAAATCAACGTTTGTGAATTTATTTCTGATAATATCATAAAAACTATTACTCCTACGATGATAAGTGTTATAAACTCTTTTATGATACATTAAACTAGCTTTAATTTGAGTGCTAATAGACATCTGTACGTCGAATGATTCCAGAGATATAGATTTTCCCAAATAAATTCACTAACTACTGATTTTTCAGTACATTTTTTATCAAATGTTAAAAAACAACAAAAGCTATATCTTGAGAATATTTGAACGTAACTGTTCTATATTTTATTAAATTTACTCTACTTTAAATGGAATTTTATTAGATTTTCTAGTATAGTTTATAAATTCTGAAAAGTTCCGAAAGAAAAATTTTTTTTTTTTAATCTTATTATACAACTGACATTTTTTATTCGGCCTAACTGTATTTGGCAGATTCATCAACTATACATAATTATTATTAATGTAATCAAAACTTGGTGTGATATAATTGACTTTTTTCCAATGGGCTCCTATAATATAGCATAAATATCCTCCATTTTAAATATTTCGAAATGTTATTGTTACAGAAATTAAATGTTATTAGAAATTCACTAACTATTTATTTTTCAGTACATTTTTTATACTTTTTTGTTTTGTTTTGTTTTTTAAAAAAGAAAAAATTTCATGTGCAAAATTCATGTTTATATGCAAATATCATAAAAAATACTACCCCTATGAACCTAAACGATATGCACTACTTTATGGCATATTAAACTAGCTTTGATTTGAGTGCTAATATATATCTGTATGTCTCATGATTCCTGAGATATAGTAAATCTTAATATAATTTCACCAACTACTGATCTTTCAGTACATATATTATAAAATATTGGTTTAAAAAAAAAAACTGCATCTCGGAAACAATACAGACGAACTAAAACAATATTTCTACAGGTGAATAAAAATTAATGTTCCATATATTTTAGCTCTTTCTTAAAAATTTTAATTTCAAAATGTCGGGACGAATGGGAACAGTGTTAGTTATAGTGATTTGCTAAAGGAATATTCCTTTGAGACAATAGAACCATATCTCCTTTTTTTTTATTATCCTATATACGTAAATGAGTGTCATGTAAATGTTATCATGCTGTTTGCCGAGATGGAAGAGATCTCTTGAAGGATCCAGTTTACATAACTGTAGAGGGGAGAGTGGCCAAGCTGTCTGCTACAAGATCCAACGCATCGGCCTTCTTAGTTCCTCTTTTATAATACTAATATCTGATGACTATATCAGAATTTTAAAAAAAATTATATTTATTTTAATATTATAATTAAAATGTAAAAAATAATAAGAAAATACCACAAGAAAGTAACAGAGCTGAATTTTTGAAATCCTTCTTTTTTATATGAAAAAAAAAGACATAACTCAGTCATAAATTCATAAATATATTCTAGATCAATGCCTTTCAATTCGTTTAAACATATAATAAATGTATAGTTAAAAAATAAATAAATACAATTTTACTATTTAAATATAGATAAAAATATAATTCATTTTATGAAGAGAAGGTGGTTAGGAGGTGTGGTCAAAATATAGCACAAATAACTTGAATAATATATAACTAACAGTTATAAATAAATATATATAAACAGGATAAATAAAGTAAATAACTGTAAAGAATGAAAATTAATAAAACTAAAGTGATGAAGGAAGTGGAAAATTAAATAATCCATTTCCAACTAAAATTTATTTTTATTCTGTATAATTATTTGCTTGTATTATTCTTTTTATATTTAATAATCAACTTATTTGTGTTATATTTTGACCGCAACCCCAACAATTTTCTCCTCATATAATTTATCCACGGTCAACTATCTCTTATTATTATAATTAATTTTAAATGCTTATAAAAGAAATAAAACTAAACATTTTTTTTATATGTAAATCTTCGAAATATGTTTTTTGTCTATTTATATTGACTGTTGCTAATTATTTCTTGTGTCTTTATGAGGTTAGAGTAACATGAATTTAAATTTTTTATATACGACGTTTTGTTTATAGCCTGATTCTTATATTTTTCAATAATGATTATTTTTTTAAATTTCGCTTCAAGTTTACCCATCTCCCTCCCCCCATTTTGATTCTTAGGGTATCAAGTTTGAATAAATGTTCTATTTGTCTGTAATGTGTGGTCAGTGCAGTTTGGTCAAGTTTGTTAGGGTTTTTCGGTTTTTTGTTTAAACTATATTATTATTTATATATCCATCTTTTCAGATAATATTCCAATGTTTCAAAATAGGTTTTTCCGCAGTTCTATTCACATTATATTAGACTATAGCGCTCTATTTTGTGTCCGCCTTTCGTATTCTAAATAAGGTGGACTTATTTTTGTTTGTGATAACGTCATCGTTTAGATTACATAAATTCAAATTAGATACACCAACAATCATATGTTGGTAAAAAACATGAATTAAGTAATGACGTGACAAAGTAATAAAAATAAAGAAAATGACTAAATAAAATAAAGACAAAAAATATATATATAATGTAAAGAGGAAAAGACATTTTTTGGTTATTAGGGTTTTATGGCGTAAAACCCAGTATCCATGTTGTGTATTTTATTTTCCCATTTCATGTTTTCTATTTTTTTTTTGTTTTAATTTCCAAAAAAATATTAGTTTTTTTCATTATTAACACACACAATTTTGATCCAATAATCACTCAACTTTTATTATCAGAAAACTTTCCAACGTTTCGGCCCTCAGGCCATTTTCAAGAAGAAAACAAAAAATATTGATGTCATTTTCTTTAAAAACGTTTTTGCAGGCTAATTGCCGATGCCTTATATAACTTTTTATATCTTAAATTTAATACTTTTTTACACAAATAATTTTATCTTATTACACTTACAAACATCATTTAATATAAATCATCATTAAGATAAATTTTTAATTTATAAAATAAAAATAATAATTATCCAGTAGAAAAGTTATTAAAGAACATGAGATTAATATTTAAGGTTGCCTCCTTAAAAATGGCCTGAGGGCCGAAACGTTGGAGAGTTTTTTGAAAATAAAAGTTGAGAGATTATTGGATCCAAGTTGTGAGTGTTAATAATGAAATAATCATTATAACTAATCATCAATAAATATTAGGTTTATTTTCTCATAATAAATTATATCAATATAATAAAGAATATTTTAGAGATTTCTTACACAATTAATATTTTTAAAGTTAGGTAAATTTAGTTAAAAAAAAATAATCAAAGTGAATACAACTAGTATTTTTAGCCTTAAAAAATATATTAGCAATTTATTCATTGACTTGAATTTATTGCTCAATTTAACATTAATTATTGCGTGAAAATTATTTACTATTTTTTTGGCTAAATATCCCTTCATTAACTGTTATAGAAAAAATCTCATTGTACTACTCTCTAAGAACAACACACAATGAACAATAATTCTGATTATTATTATATACAATTAAAAAAAAAACACATGTGAAACAATTAAAGAAATTCATTGTATTTTTAATATAGCATAAATTATTAGCTAGGTATTTACGGAAAGTTATTGCCTATGTTTTTATGAATTACGACAATTAAGGTTAATATATATAGAGGGAAAAAAAAAGTGAGGGATGAATGCACCAATAGTGAAGGAAAATGAATTGAATAATGCAGTGTAAAATAACTTTAAACTATGAAATATCGATGGCATGATTTCAATAGGAAAATTGAAAGTATGACTCCTACAAATACATAAATATGAAAATTGTTGATAAAAAAAACTTATTTTTAAGAGTGAATGAAAAATATAGAATAGATCATTTTAATTATATTATTTCAAATTCTTGAGACAAGGTAATTATTTATTAATTAAATCAAAAATTCGTACCCATTTCTGTCTCAACGCTTTATTTTTCACCAGTCCAACGTTTCGGCCATTCAAGCCATCTTCAAGGACATCTTCAATACAATTTCTTCCTCAGATTAATTTAAAGTTTCTTTTGCAGGCTATTCTGCCTAGGTCATTTTCTTTATTATAAGTTAAAAGCCTATTTATTTAAAATTTAAAATCATTAACATTTAATTTTCCTCTATAAGATTATCAACAATTAAACACCACCATATAACAAACGTTTGTTATAAACGTTAAAATAAAGAATAGATTATATTCATCTTGGAAGGTTTTTCAACTCAATAATTTAGAAAAAAAAAATTAATTTTCTAACCTTGTTATTGCAGTATGTTTTATATATCTGTGCTGCGCCTATATCAAGGTTGTGTTAAAACTGAATAGAGCTGGGATAGAGGTGTGATATTACTTATTAACTCTATGTTTTTTTTTGTTTATATTTTATTTTTTGTATTTATTGGTTGTTATCTTGTTCCCTGATGAAGACTAGAAATTCTGGCCGAAACGTTGACAGGATTAAATAAGTTAATTCTACTTATTTGTGTTTTATTTTGACCGCACCCCCCAACCATCTTCTCCTCATAGCAAACAACTGAAATAATATAACAGAGTAAGATAATAGACAACTTAGTAAACTACGTTGTAGCTGAATATCGAAATATCGATATTTTGTCTCCGATATCCGATATTTTGATATCGA
>NW_027115129.1:1074910-1079921 GCF_000696795.3 Halyomorpha halys
ATATCGATATTTTAGTTCCGATATAATACCTATATCGATATTGCTATCCGATATCGATATCGATACCGATATCGATATTTTTCTTTCGATATCCCATCCCTAAGCTGAATACGATTTAAAACGATGCGTGAGACAACAACCAATAAATAAATAAAAAAAGATAAAATATAAACAGAATAATGTAAGTAAGTAATTATACAGAATGAAAATTAATACAAATAAAATGATGAAGGAAGTGGATTATTTTATTTATTATTATTTTAGTAGAAAGTGGATTATTTTATTTTCTGCTTTCTTCATCACTTTATTTTTATTACTTTTCATTCTGTACAATTATTTACTTAATTCATTTTGTTCATATTTTTTTTTCTATTGATAGGAGAAGATGGTGCAGTCAGCAAAGAACAACATAAATAAACAAAAAAATTATAAGACATTGGGATTAAAAAAATAAACATAAAAATAAATTTTATCATGATAAAACTGATATTCTTGATAAATAATCATTCCCTTGTCTACGAACTAATCTTACTAAAACAGATAAACCTAAAGCACCTTCACATACTGTAATAACCAAAAATAACAAAAGAATATAAAGCTCATAACCATATATATGAAATATGACTAAAAATAATGAAAAAAAGACACACAAAACTATAAATTCTAAATTTAATAAAGAAAGTAAAAGATGTTTACGAGTTGAACAGAAAATAATAGTTCCACTTAAACAACTAAACAATAAAATATATTCAAGAAAAATAAGTTTTAATAGTTTAAATATAAAACAATGATTTTATAAATCATAAATAGGATTTTAACTTTTAAAACTTCAGTAAAAAGAAATTTAACTTATCTTCAATCTCCAAAATTGATATTTTTATAAACTATTTACTGTATATGATAAACATCTTATTATCATCTGTAATTATTTGATCTATAATTTTATTAACCTTAAATCATCCTTTAAGAATAGGACTTATCCTAATTGCAGTTGCGAGCCTATCTTCTACGCCACAACCCCTAATCGACTGAAACTCAGGTCGAAACGTCGGCATAAAATAAATAAATATGGTTTGTTTATTTATGTTGTTCTTTGCTGACCACAACCCCCGACAAACTTCTCCAATAATAAATATTTATTTATGCCGACGTTTCGTCCTGAGTTTTAGGTCTTCATCAGGGTGGTTAAAACTGGCTAAACCTTTTTTTTTCTATTCATTGGTTATTATTTGGCTCTGTGTTCTTAGCCCTGATAAAGGCAAGAAACTCTGGCACTATTAAGTAAGTTCTCTCAACTTATATGTGTTATTTTCTGACAGCATCCCAAACCATTATCTCCTCATAGATTTAATTTTTTATTCTCTAAACATCTTAACTGGTTTTGACAATGATCAAGCTATAATCGAGCAACTTGGGGAGAGGATTGCTGAAGGATGTGTGTTCGATTCCTACTTGTGCAAGTTCATATTTATTTAACAACCCCGAGCAGCGATTCGACATTCTCACTTGTATAAGTCTATGATAAGGACTTAAGAGAAAAATGTAGGACGAAACGTAAAGTTAATAAATATGTATAATTTCAAAACGGCAATTATAAGATTTTTTAGAAGGGCGTATTAACACAAATTCAAATTGAATAGGGCTATCAACAAAAAATCGTATTTATAAAATTATAATCCGTGTTACTCTAACCCAATAAATACATAAGACATAACTAACAACAATAAATATAAATAGACAAAATAAAAAACAGAAATAAGAGACGGACTACCTGCTAGAGAGAACGGTTAGGTGTTGGAAAAACACACTTCCTACCTCCATTTCATCTCTACTCAGTTCTGGCACAAACCTTCAATTGATTGTATCATAGCAATGTAGAACAAACTGTAATAAACTATTGTAAGTAATGTTTTAATTGTGGTAGTGATTAATCATAAATTATACGATGTATATGTAATTTTTTAATAATTAATTTAAGAAATTATTAGTTCTAAAAAACTGTTAGATTATGACTATGGAAAAAATTATGCTCGAAACGTCGTCTAAATATATTTGTTTTATTGACTGATCCACAAGTCCCACTAAAATATATGTATAACTTTATAAAATTATTGGATAAAATATTTGGACATTGGGAGTGGACAACATAAAGTTATTACGTTTAAATAAACAGAAATTATAATTTTTATAACAGTAAGTAAGTTAGTTTGTTGTTTTATAGAATATCCTGAGGATGAGTGAATAGCCCGAAACGTTGGGAGAAACTACATTAATTTAAAGCATAAAGGAATCTTTGTTGATGGATGATTTTTATCACTATATAAAAAATTATGTTTTTCTTTATCTGTGATATATATAATTTTTTTAACTTAGGAAATACTATTTCTTATTTTAATTTAGTTGACATTGACAAGAAAAGTGATATGATTTACTGGGAATCTTAAAGTAGTGCGTATATATTATATTGCCAATCAGTTATCGATTGATCGATTTATATTATATCGATTATAATGTTGGATGATAATTATTGTATCTTTATAAAGGCTAGAGGAATTACCTTCGAAATAAAAGTTGCGTATCCTATCATTACTCTCCAGACTATATGGAGATAGCGGCTAGGACGCCCTGCAGTCTGAGCGGGCAGACATATCCTTGGAAGAACCGGTTCGGGAGATGCTGTGTCCTGCAGGAGCTGCCTTTCTTGGAGGACTACAGCCCTTGCCAAAATGCTAACCCCACCACCTCCCCTCTATAGGAGATCCCCTCCACGTTATTCTCTTCGGGATAAATTATATGCGCCATTGGGGCGAGGCAGCGCAAGGTGTGGGGTCTTGCGTCAGCGCAAGATGACCCGCGGTTCCATGGATTAGAACTGGAATCAGAGCTCAGGTATTGACGTCACAGAAATCGATTGCCATTGCGATGTTTATATCGATAGCGTCTCTTGAATAAAAGAAAGGTTCCTGTTACCTAAAAAAATGTTTTATCAAATTTACTAAATGTTGGCATTACTACTTAACCTAATACCTAATGATCCCACAAACTCTTTTTATAGTAAAAACTTTTTTTGTTTGTTTATAGACACTTAAAACTGTATTTATATAAAAATATATCCAGTAAATTTGATGTGAGATCATAATGGTGTGATTCAGGCATGTAGAGAAACTGCCCAGTAGTACCACTATAATAATAATTCTACATTGAGGTCACGAGACCATCTTCTTTTCAGGTGCCGTGGAGGATTTTCAGAAATGTTAGAAACTAGTGGAATTAGGTTATTAGGGAGTTTATAATGAAAGTATTGATATCTGGTTCGGGCTAAATCGGTTACTTGTAGAATAAGGTCTTTATGGATTTTATTTGCAAAGTAAGGAACATTGAGGATTTTACGAAGGATTGGATACGAGAGTAATTCTTAATAACAAAGGTTTAGTCGAGCCCTAAAGCTTAACCATATGTCCAGATAGTCGCGTGGATCAGTATTTGTAATGGATTGGTTTAGAACGTTTGTCTGGTTACTGCTGTAATAGTCCGAATCGAAGAGCAGTTTCCTGTCTTTTCATTCTTGTGTGAGGATTCCATGTCAGTCGTTCGTCCAGATGTAGTCCAAGGTAGCGGATCTAGGATCCGACTTGCAGTCGGTATATTTACAACGAAGGGTAAAGATGATTATTTTAAACCTCTAACAATTCTTCGAGGATGGGGTTGGAGAGTTTGGGATATAATTTAACCTATTTTAAAAAAATCCCTAATTTTCTAGTAGTTCGACGAATTTTTTCACGAAACTATCTTGAACCAAATGAGTAAGTTTCCATCAAATTTACAAGGACACCATATTATACATTCCGTATAGTATTCGCCGTCAAGGTTTCCCCAGAATTATTGAGATTCACCGTGAAGGTTTGCGTTGAGCAAACATTTCCTAGCTTTTATGTAATAATTTATTTATTGTTATTTACAACTGTATACAAATATATACAACAAGTAAATTTGCTGTAGATGATATAGTGACATGATATAAACATGTAGAGAATCTACCCACTGATAGAATTCCAATAACATTTCTAGAGGAGAAGATCTCCAGGCCATATTCTTTTCAGACGCCTAGGAGGATTATTAGGTAAGGAAGTAGATGCCAGGCCAGAAACAAGTGGATTTGGGTGGTTGAGAAGTTTTCAATGGAAGGATTGGTATCTGGTTTTGGCCAAATCGGTAACATATGGGACATTAAGGTCATGATAGATGACTTGATTTGTGACAAAGTAAGGAGCATTAAGGATTTTACGAAGGATTTTGGACTTTAAGGATTGGATTCGGGGGATTATGATAGTTTAGTGGAGCCCCAAAGCTCAACTCCGTATGTCCAGATAGGCCTTATAATAGTCATGTAGACCAGTCTTTTGTAATGGATTGGCCATTTAGACCGTTTGTCTAGTAAATGTTGTAATAGTCGAAATCGACGAGCAGTTTCTTGTCTTTTTAGTCTTGTAGGAGAATTCCATGTTAGTCCTTTGTCCAGATCTACATCTGGACTAATATTTAACACTACTGTTAAATAGCTTAGATTCGAAAAGTGACTGACAGATTCAACGGGATTGGAAAAGAGCGGTAGGATGTCGACCACGGTTTTACTGATCTTTTGATCCCTTTTAATTTATTCGGAGAGCTTTCATCCCACTTGACCTGCCATCTTTCCGATATTTTTAATTTAAGGGGTCTACTGAGTTCTGCTAGGGTACGAACGGCGTTCCCTCTGGCTGCTAAGAATTGTTCTTGCGAGGAGATGAAAGAAGCTGAAGACTTATAACCAGGTGCGATCAGATACTAAGAAGTAAATAATAAATTACATTTTTTTTCCTTTCTAAATATTTATAAAATACATTCCTTATTTCCATTTTACCATTTATTCTCATTAATGTTTGAAGTACCACCAATGGGTGGTTCCTTCCCAAGATTTTCAAGTGTATATGAAACATACTACATATTTACCTATTGTATTATTTTGTACAGT
>NW_027115129.1:1079971-1082684 GCF_000696795.3 Halyomorpha halys
TAGTTTAAATTAATGTTTGAAGTACCACTAATGGGTGGTTCCTTCCCAAGATTTTCAAGTGTATATGAAACATACTACATATTTACCTATTGTATTATTTTGTACAGTTGTAAATTACAATAAATAGATAATTAAAAAAAAAACCATTTATTCTCACTAGCAGCATGAAAGGTTCATACCAGGATTGGTAAAATAAATAAGAAATCAAAAATTTTGTTTTCACTTTTTGTGGCAATTTGTTTCTTGGTGATTTTTGTTTTAGGTGCAGATATAACTTTCTATTCCCAAAAAAATTTTTTTAAAAACATATGTTTTCATTTAATATAGTTTTTTTTTTCAATTTTTACAGACTGGTATATATTTATTGAATAACTCAAATGGAATCCTTTTTTAGTCTCAACACTCTTTATTATATTAATAGTCCAACGTTTCGGCCATCCTCAAGGACAATCTAAACATTCAACAGCCTATTCCCCTATCCCTCAATAGCCTATCCCAAACCCTCCAATCCCACATCACCACCCTTGAAGAATGGTGGCAAAACTGGAGGATTAATATTAATTCCAATAAATCCCACCAAATCGCATTTACCCTTCGACGTAAACCCATGAACTCTTCCCCTACAATATCCTTTAATAATACCCAACTTATTCCTGTCGAACAGATCCGTTACTTAGGACTACATCTCGACAAACGACTGACATGGAATCCTCATACAAGACTGAAAAGACAGAAAACTGCTCTTGATTCCGACTATAACAACATTTTCTAGACAAACGGTCTAAATTGCCAATCCATTACAAAAGACTGATCTATATGACTATTATAAGGCCTATCTGGACATACGGAGTTGAGCTATAGGGCTCCACTAAACCATCTAATTTCTCTCGAATCCAATACTTACAATCCAAAATCCTTTGTAAAATCCTTAATGCTCCTTACTTTGTCACAAATCAAGTCATCCATCAGGACCTCAATGTCCCATATGTTGCCGATTTGGCCAGTACCAGATACCAATCCTTCCATAATAAACTTCTCAACCACCCAAATCCACTTGTTTCTAACCTGGCTTCTCCTTCATTACCTAGTAATCCTTCTAGGCTTCCGAAAAGAATATGGGCTCGAGATCTGCTCCTACAGAAATGTTATAGTTCTGTCAATGTGCTGATTCTCCACATGTTTGTATCATGTCATTATATCGCTTACTGCAAATTTAATTATCGTATATATTTTTATACAGTTGTAAATATAACTTATAACTAACTATAAATAGTGAAATACATATATATGTTTTATTTCCCACTTTCTTTATATCTTAATTTTAAATAATTTTCAAAATTATGAGAGATAGTTGACCGTGGATGATAAATGAGGAGAAGATGGTTGGGGGTGCGGTCAATGAAAAACACAAATAAGTTCGATTAAATTATTTTAATACATTAAAATAAGTTAGTCATACTTATTTGTGTTTCATTGACCGCACCCCCAACCATCTTCTCCTCATTAAATAATTTTCATTTTGTACATATATATACTAACTAAATTTTCATATGTATTTTATTATTAGTTCTTTCGTATGACTTAATTTTAATATTACTCATCTCATAAAGCCTTTATCTTCTTAGACTATTATTCTGCAATTTTTTTTATTCATTATGGTTGTTATCTTGTTTTTGTTCTAAGCACTGATGAAGGTTTGAAATTCTGGCCGAAACGTGACACTAATATATGAGTTTTTACTTTTCTGCGTTCCTCTCTGACCGCACCCCCAAAATATAGTACTATTAATCATTAATAATATTATTATTGATGGTTATAATACTTAGTTATCAAAAATGAATCCCATTGAAAAACCAGCAAGTACAATAAAATTGTTTATAATAACTAACATTTTATTTAAGTCCTTCAATAGTAGAAATATACACGTTTCATATAAAATAGATAAAAGATAAAATCTATATATTTGAGTACATCATTTATTTTTTATTTAAAATTTACTTTTTTGTCCATTAAATTTAATGCCTATTTATAGCAATATAATTAATTTCGTCTTGAAACGATCCTGCTAACTACAATTATTAGCCTTGCAAAACCAATTAGATAAAGTTTTCATCGATAAAGTATATCCTTCATCTATAATAAAAAGAAATTAAAAAAAAATCATAATATTACAACTTAATTAACATTTAAACATTTAACATGATACTACACCATCTTCCCGTCGAATTAATTATATAAAAACCTAGGTGTGCCGGAGTGAAGGACGAAATAAAGTCGACAACATTTCCTCATATCATTTACGTCATTGCTATCGGAAGGGAAGTGATAGACCGGTTAAGTACGATAGGAGTATCCACCATGTTGGTTATATCCACGGTACTTACATATACAAAACTTTATTTTATTATAACAAAAACAAGATAACAACCATAATTATTAAATCGAAGTACAAAATAACAAGAAGCACAAAGTTCTGTAAAGTTATTTTACTGTAGAAACTCAACCCGAAGACTGAAGCCCAGACTGTTGCAGGACATTCTTTTATAAATTTTTAATAAATATAAAATTAATTCATAGTCACACTACCTCTATTTACATATTATTATTATTCATTTTATTTATTCATTATTATTATTATTATTTTTTCTTTCTTTTCTTCTCTCTTCCCTTTTTTCAAATTAACTTGTTTGTTTCTACTATTAGAAGACAATTG
>NW_027115129.1:1083893-1089534 GCF_000696795.3 Halyomorpha halys
TACATCCTGTATCATATCATTATGTCATTATGATCAAATTTACTTGTTGTATTTTTTATACAGTTGTAAATATCAATAAATAAATAAAAAACAAATGTATTTATTATTTCTTGCACATAATTCGATTATGTTCATTTCCTTCATTATCCTTCTGTTTGTATATATTTAGAGTGAGATTTTATACATTGTTTTTTCATTTATTTATTTATTTTTATTCTTATGTTATTTTATTTTAGTATGAATGTAATCAGTTATCACTATTACCTATTGCCCAACAACTGTGTCAGATTGTAATATCTACCAATAAACAATATATATATATATATATATTTTACTTCCAAAATGATTAAAAAAATCATTTTTTACTGCCTCGCAATGTCCGACCCCCTAGGCACTTTTATTTTTTATTAATATTAGTAAATCTATGATGGTGATGTTTACCTATCTACAGGTGACCAAACCTATTCTAATCATGGTGGTGGGCCAAGTTTCTCATTTTGTCCGACCGCCACTTAATGAAAAAATCAACGCCCCAGGTCGGATTCGAACCAGCGCTGCCCGCGATCCTAGTGAGCCATGGAACACTAGATAAGGCCCTTTAAACATTCGTTTTCGTTCAACAACTGACTATTTAATTCACTAACTGATTTAGTGAGTCATTATCTGAGGATTATATTTTTTTTAAATTATTCATTTAATGTAATTTACAACTGTACAAAATAATACAATAGGTAAATATGTTGTATGTTTCATATACACTTGAAAATCTTGGGAAGGAACCACCCATTGGTGGTACTTCAAACATTAATTTAAATTAGAAGGTCCCGTGGCCATCTTATTTTCAGACGCCTCGTAGGATTATCAGGGATTGTTAAGGATGAAAGATTAAGAATTGAGGATAATATTAAAAAATATTCTTCATTACTAATTTTAGTCAGTAAAAAGAAATAAAATAAAAACTAGCTAACTAAAAATTAAAATTAGCCCTGATGAAGCCCTGCAACTTAGGGCGAAACGTTCGCTCATAATGAATAGTATTACAACTATTTGAGTTTGTCTTTGACCACAACCGAAACCATCTTCCTTTCATTTTTTTTTTAAATATTTATTTATTGCTATTTACAACTGTACATTATAATACATTTAGTAAATATGATCTAAGTTAAATTGGAGTGTTACAGGCGTGTTGAGAAATCACCCATTGGTTGCACTCTAATGAAATTTTACATTAGCTGGTCTCGTGGCCATCTTCTTTTCAGGCGCCACGGAGGATTGTCAGGATTGGAAGAGGATGCAAGATTAGAAACTAGGGAGTTTATAATGGAAGGAGTGATACCTTTCATTTTAAAATAAAAACTGTACGTCCAGATGTTTTTCTTCATTCCATCATTTTAACATGTTTTAAAACCATAATTAAAAATACTCATACATGGCGTACTAATGAAACTACCGTGGCACTTAGTAGCTAGGAATTGTTGCTCGAAATTATGCACTTATGTAAATCGAACTAGTGCATTTAGGCCAAGAATTACCCCTGTCGATCTAAGGTCATTTATAACCTCGGCTGTGCATTATTAAAGCATAATTTAGCCAAAATAATTAATAAATTTACCAGAAATTTGAGGCATTATCAGTCCTTATCAGGGAAACTATCTGGCTATCTAATCGTTTAGCCGTTATCTAGTAGTGGAAAGGTGAGAGTTTTCATTAGATTATTTGTCCAATTATCTAGAGTAGAAATTAGTGACTTTTATTTCTTAATTTTCTGTCTAAACATTTTTTTTTTTTACGTTATTTATTGATTCACACCCGTGGATTTCGCAAAATTGTGGAAAAATATAAGTGGTTAGAGATGGTTTGGGTAATCATTGCTACCTCCTTCTGTTTTTAATTGATTTCACTAGCTAACTAAGGAGATCCCTCATCCAGCTCCTTTTAGTCTGTGTTGTCGGCAATGTTCTTGGTAGCCATAACTTGTACTAATTTATTGGTGATTTATTCATGTCGTTTTGTACAATAAAGATGTGTAAGTCTGCGTGCAGTGTTCTGTTACTGACGTAGTCCATTCCAATCAAAAAGAAATGTTTGTAGTTTTCTTATGTGAATTTTTTTTGCTGTCACATATATTTGTGAAGCATATCTCCTAAAGGATTTCTGTCTATATTTTAGGGTGGGTCGTCTGTGAAATAAAGTGATGACGTAAGCCATATCTGCTTCACATGAAGACCAAAAGTCCTAGATATCTTACTGAATTAACCTGAGGAATCGATTCGTTGCCTATGTATAGTGTAGGAAATGTGGAGAGACCGAGTGCGAATGTTATGTATTGGGATTTATGGTTATTTAGTTAATTTTATATTTTTCTTATTAGGATTTGTTCGATTGTTTTATGTATCTACAATACAAAGAGAACCACCATTAATATATTCGACTGCATTGCCGTATTTGAGGTATATTGCTTCAATACGTCATCAAGTTACAGATACCAACAGCTTGGTTTTATTATAGATATACGAATGGAATATGGTCCGGGTGCGGTAAAAAAAAACTCAAATAGTAAATAATTATACTAGTTTATTGAACCAACGTTTCGCCCCACGTTGCAGGGCTTCGTCAGGGCTGTTTTGACGGCAGTCAAAAAACAAAGTAGATGACGAAGTCTTGCAACGTGGGCCGAAACGTTGGCTCAATAAAATAGTATAATACTATTTGAGTTTTTTTTTTTACTGCACCCGGACCATACTCTATTCATCTATACACACGGTCAATCAATAATCTTCCAGTATTATAGATATACTATTATATCATTATACATATAATATAATATCGTAAAAGTGCTCATTTCTTCGCCATTAGTCCCGACAGTAGGAAGTTGCATCATGGCGGCTCAAACTAGAACATTTGACGGAAGATAATTATTTCCAACGAGGGCTAGTTTTGGTAATTTGTTGCACAAGAACTCGCGGGCTCTGATTGTTCCAGCAATCTTTTTCTCGGAAGTTGAATTTGAACAGCTCTTTGAGAAGTCATTGGTCTTTGACATCATCTTCTGCAAGGGAAGAAGGATCTTCTGTAAAACATTTATAGATCTAAATACTAGCAGACCAGGCAATGCTTCGCCATTATAGATATAGTACAAGAGCCGGGAAGAAAAAAGACAGTTAACTCACCCCAATTTTTTATTACTTTAATGAAAACTATGTATAATTAATAGTCAAAACTGGTGAGTCTGCCAAGTATAGGTAGGGGGAATAAAAAATGGCGGCTGTTTCAAAACCTTAAAAAAACATTAATTTTTCATTCGGAGCTCTATATCTTAAAAACTAACAACAACACTAGAAAATCTAAGAGAACATTATTTAAAGAAGAGTAAATTTGCTGAAATATTAGCCCTAAAAGAGCTATTTACGTCCAATAGTTCTCGAGATAGAGCTTTTTAAAAAGCAAAATTTCTTAAAAATCTACTGAAAGATTAGTAGTTAGTTAATTTATTTTGAGAAATCTATATCTCAGGAACAATGTGACGTACAGATGTCTATTAGCACTAAAATTAAAGCTAGTTTAATGTACTATAAAGTAGTTTATGACCTTGGCCTTCGTAGGAATAGTAGTTTTCACGATATTTGCTAAAATAAAATGATTTATAGTTGTTCAGACAATAAGTTTGATTTATGAAAAACTTTATTTCAGAAACCATAAGACTTACAGATGTCTGCAAGCACTCAAATTAAAGCTAGTTAAATTTACTGCAAAATAGTTTATTATGTTTGTCTTTGTAAGAGTAGTAGTTTTTATGATATTTGACAAAATAAACTCACGAAATGTTAATTTCTAGTTGTTCGTATAAAATGTTAGATTTTTGAAAAAATATATCTCTAGATCCATAAGACGCACATATGTCTGCCAACACTCAAAATAAAGGAAATTAAACTTACTATAAAGTAGTTGATGACACATATCTTCGTAGGGGCAGTAGTTTTTATGATATTCACATATGCATATATAAATTTGGCAAATGAAAATTTGTCCGAACAACTATAAAACAATTTATTTTAGCAAATTTCATGTAAACTATTTCTTCTACGAAGATAAACATCATAAAATACTTGATAGCTCATTGAACAAGCTTTAATTTGAGTGCTAATAGACATCTGTATGTCAAATGGTTTCTGAGATATAAATTTTTCAAAATAAATTCACTACTGATCTTTTTGTTCATCCCATACAACATTTTTATGAAATGTTACTTTTTAAAAAGCTATATCTCGAAAACTATTTAACGTAAATAACTCATATTTTAGCAAATTTACTCTTCTTTAAATGACGTTCTCTTAGGTTTTCTTGTGTTGTTCCTACTTTTTAAGATATAGGGCTCCAAATAAAAAATTAGATTTTTTTATCACTTTATTCTCCCTACCTATACTTGGCAGACTCATCAGTTTTGATTAGTGATTATACATAGTTTTCATTGAAGTAATAAAAAATTGGGGTGAGATAACTGCCTTTATTCTCCTCTTGGGCTCTTATACTATGATCATTACCGATTGCATGACATATTCGTTAAACTGTTATATTATTTAAAATATAAAATTTGTATTTTTTTATAGCCACCTCGAGAAACCTTAAAATATGAATTTTTATAGCAATAGAAAAATAAAAACTTTTTGTCTTTAATTTGCGCCTTCCCAGGTAATTTGATTTTCTTTTTTTTAATATCAGGAAACTAGCGATAAATTCAACATGAATTTTAAACAAACTTGAAGTAGTAAGTAGGATGGTGAGTTAAAGTTGTGTGAAGTACCATATTTCTTACTTTACATAGGTGCCTTCAAAGCTCTGTCAGTTGATGGACTTTTATTTGCCTTAGATAAAATATATAATATATTTTTAATATGGTTTCGGAAAGCTGATGTTGTCTATCAAGTGTGGTAATTTATAATTATATCGTAATTAGTTTTGATATGAATAGTATCATACATATGATTAGTATCTTATACATTTATGGTGTATTTTATTTATTTTTCTCATCTCAGTTTCAGAAAGTTCATCCTTATGTAAATAAACTTATAACAATAAGTAAATTATATTCATAATTTAAATAACTGTGGTGCTACTATAATTGAACACCCCTAGCGGTACCGAGGTGAACTAATATAAGAAGGTTATAAGAAATGTTTTTTTTTTTTTCAAATGATGAGCAAAGTTATTACATTGTTCACGATTCCTTTAATTACTTTTAATAGTTCACTATTAGATTAATTAAAAATTGTGGAAAGGGACTATTATTCTATTTGTAATTCTGAAGAAAGTATACATTAGACAATTACTAAAACAATTGTTTATTATAAATAAAAGGTAACAGAGCTACTAAAGTAAAATACAGATAAAGTAGAAACACTATTCAACATACTTCAAACAATAAAATAGAATGAAAGTCTCTTTCCACAGTTTTTAATTAACTAATTGTGAACTATTATAAGTAACTGAAAATATCTTGACAAATTTATTATCATAAGCTCATCATTTGAAAAAAACAAAAACATTTCTTATAACCTTGTTATGATAGTTTACCCCGGGACCACTTGGGGTATTCCTGTGTAGTAGCATCAGTTATTTAAATTATGAATATAATTTATACATT
>NW_027115129.1:1089584-1090715 GCF_000696795.3 Halyomorpha halys
TTATAACCTTGTTATGATAGTTTACCCCGGGACCACTTGGGGTATTCCTGTGTAGTAGCATCAGTTATTTAAATTATGAATATAATTTATACATTTATAATATAATTTATATATATATATATATAATATTATAGAGGATAATATTTATAAAAGCTAAGTGCCCCCTAAAAGTTAGGATGCTATCTTTGTTCGTTTAATCTTCCTTCAAACTGCTATCAAGGGGTTATCATAAGTAATGAAAAATATCTGCCGAATATAAAACATTTTTTATATTTAAAAAATACAGCAGAGACGAGATTGTAAGAATGTTAAATTAAAAAAGAAAATATATCGTATCTCAAAAGTCACAAACCATTAATGATTTAAGATTATGGGCTTAAAAAGGTTTAATTTCTCAAGGAAAAAGAAAATATGTTCAAATTCTCACGGGAAGGCTCGAAACTTAAACTAAAATTGAATCAGCAAAATATATGGTCCAACTTAACATTATATTGTATTAGCTCAATTAAACCATAAAACCATAACATCGATATAGGATAGTATCGATAACTGTATGTCTGTAACTCCGAAGAAAAGTAATTATAATAAAATATTTTGGGTAGCAGACCTGCTCTCCAGAACAATTACTCAGTTTATTAAAAGGAGAGCTCTTAGCAACTATGTACCACGGGCTACACTGGAAAGAGCTCAGTTGGTTAACATGAGAGGGATCAATGCCATATAACAGTTTAATGTTATTATTTTGTTTCTTCAAAGATTAATACAGTTTATTTAAATAATTGACTTGTTAAAAGTGTTTTTTTAAATCATATAACTTATTATTTTAATAAAAGTTTTGATTATTATATGTTTTAGTGTAAATTGTACGCATGCTTCGACAGATGGATGGCTTTTTTATTGCCTATGTGTTCCTCATTATTTTTTTTTTTGAATTGATAGATTTATTTATAGATATATATTACAATCTGTCACACAGTAGTGGGCAATACTTAATAGTGATGAATGATCTCATACATACTAAAATAAAAAAAAATAATAATAATAATAAAAAAAAACTCTCTTAAAATATATAAAAACAAAAGAATAGACAAGATGAACATAATCAAACTATCTGTATGAAAAATAAAATAA
>NW_027115129.1:1094917-1097525 GCF_000696795.3 Halyomorpha halys
AAGTAAATCTGTATTTGAATAAACATTAAAAACACATGTTTCTTGTGGTGGATATGTGAGTAAAAACAATATTAATTAACCTTGCAATTTGCATACATTACATTGTTTTACGTAAAATTTACAATTTTTTTAAAATTAGTAAAACTAAATTCCAAAATATCTTATATCACTCAATCAGTCAGTTTTATAAGAAAGACCTTCCTTGGTATCAGTGAACTATGATTCTCCGGTTAACAAACTATTATCTCTCTCTCTCAAGGATCTACCTCATTCCTGTATTGTTTAATTTATATATGTATTTGCGTGTTATTTATATAAATCAAAACTATATCATCTTATGTAGAATACCCAAGAAAAATATTGTCAATGTGAAATGTTGTTGTCAATCTACATAAGTATCACCTACCACCCTACATACTATACGTCACCAAGTTTTCTATAAATTCGTTTTTAAAGTTATTAATATTTTTAGTAATTTTTTTAAAAACATTTAAACACACAAGCCCAAAGAAGGCGAACAAAACTTTTTTATTCTTCTCCTTACAATCCAAAATCCAACGTAAAATCCTCAATGCTCCTTATTTTGTTACTAATAAAACCATCCATAATGACCTAAATGTTCCTTATGTAACCGATCTAGCCAGAACCCGATATCATTCCTTCCATTATAAACTCCCTAACCTCCCAAACCCACTAGTTTCTAACCTTGCTTCCTCTTCCATTCCTGACCTGAAAAGAAGATGGCCTCGTGACCTTATATTGTAAAATTTTTTTAGAGTTCTATTACTGGGTAGTTTCTCTACATGCTGTATCATATCATTATGATCTTACTTCAAATTTGCTTGTTGTATTTTATATAGTTGTAAATGTCAATAAATAAATAAATTTAAAAAAAATAAATGTGTTTTATGGCCTTTGATGTGGAAATAGTGAATATGAATTTTGTTCCTACCAAGAATACAATGGTTTAACAAAAGATATGGATGGTCTTGGCTTATCCAGTTCTAATCGGATATTTCACTTTTCCCTTTAGTTTTTGATAACATTTATATTTTGTATTCATCCGTAAAATATTGTTAACAATGACAACTTTTTCTTTTTACCTGCTACTGGATCTATTCTGACGTGGGAGAAGGAATTCGTTATTCTAACTAACTTAAACAAGTTAAAGGGTTATCAAAGGTAACCATTATTCTCTAACTAGAGTGGGTAGGGCGAGTTTCCACTCTCGCACTCGGCTAGAACAGTCTAAAAAAATAATGTAATATGCTTCGTAGAAAACCTAACTAAATTGAATTAAATCCCTTGATGAGATTCTAACCCAAACGGGATGAAGGAACCATATTGAATAAATTAAAATATTTAAATGTCCTAAAAGGTGAACACGTTGGTCAATTCCTATACCAGTCACTAGTCGTGTAAAAATATGGAATAAAGTTGGGAGTAAGATGAAGAGATAGGTTCATCCCTGAGGAATGCCCGCACTGGAGGGAGCATTCACATCTAATAGTCTGTAAGAATTCCTTCTCCTTGTTTTATTTTCAGTTTTTATCTCCGAATCCTCCGGTCCTGAGGATAGCATCCTTAATGGGCCCTGTCCCGAACAGGCGACCTCTCCAGGATATTATAAACATATCAGCACCACTGATAGCTTTCTAATGAATGAAATGGTGGAACATTTTTTTGATAATAGCAATTCTCCAAATTACTCTCTTATTTATCCGTCAAATATCGCAAATATATATTTTTTTAAACTGGAATATCAAAGAAGTTGATGGTATAGAACATCTAATTTCTAAATTTTCTACAAACAAAAATAACACAAATACAATAAAAAAAACTGGTTCAGTGCGAGCATTTCACAACTTTCACTTAGCACTGTGAGATAAAATTAATCTTTGTTTAAATATGAAGATGATCGTAGGTAGGTTCATAAAGGAACAAAAGTGAATAAATATTTATTCGCCGACGTTTCGCCCCATTTTGCAATATTATTATATGTATTTTTTTTCACTTATATTAATGAAATTTTTAGCCCTATATCATTTTACTTCATTACATTTTATTAATACAGTGTAAAAATATTTTTGAAAACTACTGAAATAATATATACAATATTTACACAATCGACCTGAGGATCCCTGAGCCCACTCTATCCCCCACGTGAGAGGGGTAGAGCAGAGCTCAAGAGATCCCAGCGCATCCCTCTCGCCGCATCACTGGTCTTCATTATTTAAATAAATTTATTTATTTTTTATGAAAAAAAAAATACATTTCATTTACTCATTAACAAAAGATAGCACTTACTTTAAAGCTGCACTTACTTGTCATATAAATTAAGTGGAGATATAAATTGCATAACCGAAAATTTTACCACAAAATAAATTCTGACTGGTATGATCCCTTTTGATTATAAATTTGATTCTTGTAATAGACGAGACAGAAGAATTGGTGATGGAAGCGCATGCGCGGGAGGTATCGGGCAGAGAAGGAGAGGAAAATCATATGTTCTGTTGTTGGTGGTATTTTAATAAATGGACATTGATGTAAAGTCTAGTGTATTTTTTGGTTTCTCTGTGAGCTAAGTTAAGTTTAAAAACTGTGTATT
>NW_027115129.1:1097575-1101841 GCF_000696795.3 Halyomorpha halys
TATATATTACTTACAAAATCAAACTTTAACACACTGTTATATATATATATATATATTACTTACAAAATCAAACTTTAACACACTGTTACAATATAAATATAGAGTCAATAAATAAATATACATGTTCAATGTAGCTTGACTATAAATGTTTATTATATTTTCGATGTTTCGTAAGTCGCAAGATACGGATATGGGAGGCTTTGAGATATATTGTCTATTTTCTTTAAAGATTGGACAATCTAGGAAGATGAGTTACAAACCATTATTGAAATAACTTCTTTATTTTCCGTCGTTTAGTGTGTTAAATTCTGTTTTCTCATATCTACTTTTCTATTTTTACGTTGTATTACGTCTCCTGTTCATTTTAACTTAATAGTTTAATTTTTTTTTTACATTTTTTATAGTGTAAAGTTTCTTTTGCAAACTATTCTGCCCAGGTCATTTTCTTTATTATATGTTAAAAGCCTATTTTTTTAAAAATTTAAAATCATTAACATATAATTTTTCTATATAAGATTATCAACAATTAATACACCACCATATAACAAACCATTCTTAAAAAATCTTATATAGGAAAATTAAATGTTAATGATTTTAAATTTAAAAAAAAAATAGGCTTTTAACTTATAATAAAGAAAATGACCTGGGCAGAATAGCCTGCAAAAGAAACTTTAAATTAATGTGAGGAAGAAATTATATTGAAGATATCCTTGAGGATGGCTAAAATGGCCGAAGCGTTGGACTGGTGAAAAATAAAGTGTTGAGACAAAAATGGATACGAATTTTTGATTTATTTAATAAATAATTACCTTGTCTTAAGAATTTAAAATAATATAATTAAAAAAAATATTTATTCTTGCCGACGTTTCGACCTGAGTTTCAGGTCTTTATCTGGCCTATAAAACAAAAAGAGATGACAAGCATAATTTAGAGAAACATAAAATTAAAAAGAAAGAAATAAACTAGTAGATTTGGAAATTATACATAACGATGTATTGAAATTAAAAAATAGTTGATTAATAACCAAGGAATTAGACTGTAGCAGATATAAAATAGTATTTTTCAGTTTTTTAAACACTACTTACAATCTCATCTTATAAAAAAAATGTGAGATTGTAACACCATCACCTGCATGGGAATTAGCTCGGAGATTATTCATTGTTTTATTTATTTTAATATGTGGACCTGTCGATTTGTGTGTTCTAACTTATTTATTCATTAAATTATTTGATTTTATTAGTACTATTATTTTTTTTTTAACTTATTTATCCATTCAAGTGTTTCTTGTAACCGGCTTTTTATTATATTTTCCTTTGAATCTATGTGTTAGTCTTGTTCTCGTATAATGTATTTATTTGTTTGTTTTTTGGTAAACTGATCAACTGCTGTGACTATTATTAATGGTCTGATCTCACTTTACCATCTAATATTGAATTTGATTAGCGGGTTACTGGAGAGGATCTAGGAGGGTAAATTCGGGAGAGTTAATGTTTCAATAAAATACAATAAAAATTGTGAAATGGTGAAATTGACGGAACAGAAAAGGGAAAGAAAAAAAATGAATGAATTGAAATATTTGTATTTGGTGTATAGACCGAAATTGATTGTAAAATGAAACTGTAGGGAAAAAAATTGTTTTCTTTCTATTTTATTATGCCATGTAATTATATATAATTTATATATGTCCGATTATAGATTGATCAGTATGCTGTGTGAGATAGCAACCTGATGTATTTAGGCAGCATAGATGAATAAAGTATTTCTCTCTTTCTTTTTATCTATATAATATTATTTTACATCTTTCATTGTTATCAATCTACTACTGTCTCATTCCATGGTTATTAATCAACTATTATTTAATATGTATATTTCCAAATCTACTAGTTTATTATTTCTTTTTAATTTAATGTTTCTCTTAATTATGGTTGTTATCTCTTTCTGTTTTATAGCCCTGATGGAGGTCGAAACGTCGGCACGAATAAATAATATTTTGTTAATTTGTGTTTTTTGCTGACCCCACCAACCGACCATCTACACTTATTAATCTACGGTCAACTATCTACACTTCATTATATAATTTATTCTTCTTGGTTTTAAAATAGCTCATGATGATACTTCCCCTTACTATATAATTCAATAATTATAATATATTTTAATATGTAAGTGGAAGTAAAATCCTAAAATGAATCATCAATTTTTTTTTTTATTCTCTTGTGAAATTGATTCTATAAAGTGGAAATTCTAATTAATCGATTGTATAAAAATTAATATCGTAAAAGATTATTATTTATAGTAATATTCTGTTGCTATTGGTTACAAAGAGCCTATTCATTAACTAATTATTTGGGTAGCGGAAGACGATGTTTAGCCTTCAGCTAATTGCCAATGCACTAATAGCTGGTTCGGTTAGTGGAGGATCGCTTGCATTATCCTCTCGTATAAAACATAGGACCTTTTCTCTTGTTAATTATATTATTGAGAATAAATTTTTTTTTTTAATTTTTAATAATTTATTTATTATTATTTACAACTGTATACAATTATATACAACTAGTAAATTTGCAATTAGATATAAAATGATATGATACAAACATGTGTTTTTCGGCAATGTAGATATAGTACAAGAGCCAGGAAGAAAAAAGGCAGCTATCTTACCCCAATTTTTGATTACTTTAATGAAAACTATGTATAATTATTGGTCAAAATTGATGAGTCTGCCAAGTATAGGTAGGGGGAATAAAAAAGAGCGGCGAAAGTGATAAAAAAAATTTAATTTTTCATTCCCAGCTCTATATCTTAAAAAGTAGGAACAACACAAGAAAACCTAAGAGAACAACATTTAAAAATGAGCAAATTTGCTAAAATATGAGCCGTAAGACAGTTATTTACGTTAAATAGTTCTCAAGATATAGCTTTTTAAAAAGCAACATTTTTATGAAATGTTGTAAGGGACATACTGAAAAATCAGTAGTTAGTGAATTTATTTTGAAAAACCTATATCTCAAAAACCACTTGACGTACAGATGTCTATTAGTACTCAAATTAAAGCTAGTTTAATGTACTATAATGTAGTTCATGATGTTTATCTTCGTAGGAGTAACAGTTTTCATTAAATTTGCTAATATTAATTGATTTATAGTTGTTCGGACAAATTTATATTTATCAAATTTATATTCATATGTGAATATCATAAAAACTTCTACCCTTACGAAGATAAGTGTCATAACCTACTTTATGTTAAATTTCCTTTATTTTGAGTGTTGGCAGCCAAATGTGCGTCTTATGGATCTGGAGATATATTTGTTCAAAAATTCAACATTTTATACGAGCAGCAAAATATTTAAAAGTTAATTTATAACATTTTGTGAGTTTATTTTGTCAAATATCATAAAAACTACTAGTCCTACAAAGATAAACATCATCAACTATTTTGTAGTAAATTTAACTAGCTTTAATTTGAGGGCTGGCAGACATCTGTACGTCCAATGGTTTCTGACATGAAGTTTTTCATAAATCAAACTTATTGTCCGAACAACTATAAATCAATTGTTTTTAGCAAATATCATGAAAACTATTTTTCCTACAAAGGTAATCGTCATAAACTTATTTATAGTCCATCATGCGAACTTTAATTTGAGAGCTAATAGACATCTGTACGTCACATAGTTTCTGAGATATAGATTTCTCAAAATAAATTAGCTAACTACTAATCTTTCAGAAGATATTACAGAAGATTTTTAAGAAATTTTACTTTTTAAAAAGCTATATCTATAGAACTATTGGACGTAAATAGCTCTATTAGGGCTAATATTTCAGCAAATTTACATTCCTTTAAATAATGTGCTCTTAGGTTTTTTAGTGTTGTTTGTTTTTAAGATATAGAGCTCCGAATAAAAAATTAATTTTTTTTAAGGTTTTGAAATTTGCCATTTTTTATTCCCCTACCTATACTTGGCAGACTCATCAATTTTCACTATTAATTATTCATAGTTTTCATTAAAGTAATCAAAAATCGGGGTGAGATAACTGCATTTTTTTCTTCCCAGCTTTTGTACTACAAGAACCATTGCGTCGGTCTTCAAAAATTTGAAAGTCTCTGTGAAAAACCTCATCCTATTCGTCACTCATGTGACTTTCAGGAAAAAATTCAGATGTGAATAGGGAAAATTAATTTTAAGTGACGTGTTCCGTATGCCGATGACACATGTCTATTGTCAGTGAACAATGACCCTTACATTGTATCCCAAACCCTCCAATCCCACATCA
>NW_027115129.1:1101891-1102525 GCF_000696795.3 Halyomorpha halys
ATTGTATAGAATAATTAAAAATGGAATATAGATATTTTATTTTGATAAATACATATTTATTTCGATATTTTGTATTATTGTAATATTGATATGGTATATATGAACAACATTCCGATATTATTTAAATAAAATATCGATATTTTGTTTAAAATGACTTGAAAATTGTATAGAGATTTTAAAATAGGAATATCGATATATTACTTTGATATTACAGATTTATTTCGATATTTTACACTATTGTAATAACGATATGGAATATTAGCAACAATATTCCAATAGTAATTTATCGAAATATCGATATTTTTTTTTTTAAGACTAGAAAATTAGTATAATTAAAAATGGAATATCTATATTTTATTAAGATAAATACATATTTATTTCGATATTTAGTATTATTGTAATATTGATATGGTTTATAAGAACAATATTTCGATATTATTTTATCGAAATATCGATATATTGTTTAAAATGGCTAAAATAAAATAAAGAGATTTTAAAATAGGGATATCGATATTTTATTTTAATATTACATATTTATTTCAATATTTTCTATTTTTGTAATATCGATATGGTATATTAGCAACAATATTCCGACATTACTTTATTGATATATCGATATTTCGTTGAAAAATAT
>NW_027115129.1:1104535-1105039 GCF_000696795.3 Halyomorpha halys
CGATAATAATAACTATGTAGAATATCGAAATGAAGATGAATTTATCAATTCTAAATATTGAAAAACGATTTTTAAACTTTTTATAAGATTTTTTTTAAATTTTGTAATGAAATATTTCTATATAAGATATGGTCAGGGTTGTTGTCAAAAGAGACTCTTTTGACCGTAACCATGACCATCTTCTTATATATCAATTTTTACGGTTAACTATATATACATATATGAAATATTATTTAGGTGAAAAAATATCGAAATATCGTTTCTAATCTTCGATAACTATATTAATAGAACAATGTAAAATATCGTAAGGAACATGAAATTTGCAAAATGAAATATCGAAGTACCATTTTATAATTTTTCATAAAATGTTTTATTTTATTTTTTTTATAAAATATTGATATTCCTATTGAACAAAATATCGAAACATGGTTTCTAATCTACGATATCGATATTAATAACAATGTCAAATATCGAAATGAATATGATGAATAATCAATATTAAAT
>NW_027115129.1:1105193-1109456 GCF_000696795.3 Halyomorpha halys
ATATTTCGATATTATCGAAGGGGAATATCGATATTCCGATATTATCGGTTACTCGATATCGATATCAAAATATCGGATATCGGAGACAAAATATCGATAATCCGATAATATCGATATCGATATCCCATCCCTACTTAGGACTACATCTCGACAAACGACTGACATGGAATCCTTATACAGGACTAAAAAGACAAGAAACTGCTCGTAGATTCCGACTATTGCAACATTTACTGGACAAACGGTCTAAATTGCCAATCCATTACAAAAGACTGATCTACATGACTATTATAAGGCCTATCTGGACATAAGGAGTTGAGCTTTGGGGCTCCACTAAACCATCAAATTCCTCCAGAATCCAATCCTTACAGTCCAAAATCATTCGTAATATCCTTAATGCTCCTTACTTTGTCACAAATCAAGTCATCCATCAGGACATCAATGTTCCATATGTTGCTGATTTGGTCAGAGCCAGATACAGTTCCTTCCATAATAAACTTCTCAACCACCCAAATCCACTTGTTTCTAACCTGGCTTCTCCTTCATTACCTAATAATCCTCCCAGGTGTCTGAAAAGAAGATGGCCTCGAGATCTTCTTGTCTAGAAATATTATTGGAGTTCTATCACTGGGTAGATTCTCCACATGTTTTTATCATGTTACTATGTCACCTACAGCAAATTTACTTGTTGTATATATGTGTATACAGTTGTAAATATCATTAAATAAATGATTAAAAAAAAAAGTGACGTGTTCACACCTATTTCATCATAGTTTTTTAATTAATCTGAAATATTTTATTTTATAGTTTTCATCTTTATGATTTTCTTCTCGTATCTAATCCGTAATAATATATAAACATACGCTGAATAACCTATCTTCCAGTATTTCTTGATCGATTATAAATAATAAATCAGAAGTAAATTATTATATTATATTGCTGTTGAGAGAAGAAACATGTTTCCTTTCGATATAAATAATTTTCAGACTACGAGGGATGCTGTAATCTCAAGCTTTCTCGTTCTAAGAACCCGCGTGCTGTTGCCTTCCATCGATAGATGTTATACCGAGAAATGCTAAAATAATGGGAAATGTTATGGTATTCAGTTGTAATTAACTCATTAAAATATTTACTATAATTGCGAGTGGATTTTTTTTTCAGGCTATCAGATAGGTATGTGTTTTGTTCACGGACAGGTTGATAAGTTTCTTATTATTGTTGAGATTGTTCAACATAATTATTAAAAGGAATAAAAAACAAATAACAAAATGTCTTTAGAATAAGAGGCTAACTTGTGAAGGCCTTTGAGGTATCAGTGAATAACAAACTAATCGACATTTCATCAATTCATCACCAGAAAAAGTATAGATCATATAAATGCAACATATCTCATATCAACAATCAAAAAAGATCAACTAGAGAGAACTTGCATGACATTATTTGATGGCATGGATGGAGTCGTGTTTCTGCTCGATAGAATTTTGATGTATAATATACTGTCTGTTCTGAAAATGTATACGATATTTAAATTAAATATAATTACATTAATGAAAACTATGTATAATTAATAGTCAAAACTGATGAGTCTGCCAAGTATAGGTAGGGGGAGTAAAAAATAGCGGCTGTTTCAAAACCTTTAAAAAAAATTAATATATCATTCGGAGCTCTATATCTTAAAAACTAACAACACTAGAAAATCTAAAAGAACATTATTTAAAGTAGAGTTAATTTTCTGTAATATTAGCCCTAATAGAGCTATTTACGTTCAATAGTTTTCGAGATATAGCCTTTTAAAAAGCTACATTTCATAAAAATGTACTGAAATATTAGTAGTTAATTAATTTATTTTAAAAAATCTATATTTCAAAAACTATGTGACATTCAGATGTCTATTAGCACTCAAACTAAAGCTACTTTAATTGACTATAAAGAAGTTTATGACCTTTACCTTCGTAGGATTAGTAGTTTTCATGATGTTTGACGAAATAAACTCACAAAATGTTAATTTCTAGTTGTGTTCGTATTGGATTCTTGAAAAAATATATCTCTAGATCCATAAAACGCACATGTATACCAGCGTTCAAAATAAAGAAATTTAACATACTATAAAGTAGTTTATGGCATGTATTTTCGTAAGATTGTTATTATGATATTCACATATGAATATAAATTTGGCAAATGAAAATTTGTCTGAATAACTATAAATCAATTTATTTTAGCAAATTTCGTGAAAACTACTACTTCTACAAAAGTAAACGTCATAAACTACTTTATAGCGCATTAAACTAACTTTAATTTGAGAGCTAATAGACATCTGTACGTCACATAGTTTCTGAGATATAGATTTTTCGAAATAAATTAACTAATTACTGATATTTCAGTACATTCCAAACAACATTTTTATGAAATTTTGCTTTTTAAAAAGCTATATCTCGAGAACTATTTAAACGTAAATAACTCTATTAGGGCTCTAATTTTAGCGAATTTACTCTGCTTTAAATGACGTTCTCTTAGATTTTCTATTTTTATTGGTATTTGTAAAGATATAGAGCTTCGAATAAAAAATTAATTATTTTTAACCTTTTGAAACAGTCGCCATTTTTTATTCCCCCTTATCTATACTTGGCAGACTCATCAATTTTGACTCGTAATTATACATAGTTTTCAATTTAGTAATCATAAATTGGGGTGAGATAACTGCCTGATTTGTCCTTTTGGGCTCTTGTACTATACTGACTGCCTTTCTACCATCTTGGATTGGCGCTGAAGATGCGATTAACTGCGCTCAGGACTGAAAAGACAGGAAACTGTGGATTTCGACTATTACAGTACTTACTAGACAAACGGTCTAAACTTCCAATCCATTACAAAAGACTGATCTACATGACTGTAATAAGGCCAATCTGGACATAAGGAGTTGAGCTTTGAGGCTTCACTAAACCTTCCAATTCCTCTCGTATCTAATCCTTACAATCCAAAATCCTTCGTAATATCCTTAATGCTCCTTACTTTGTCACAAATCAAATCATCCATCAGGACCTCAATGTCCCATATGTTGCCGATTTGGCCCGAACCAGATACCAATCCTTCCAAAATAAACTTCCCAACAACCCAACCAACTAATTTCTAACCTGGCTTCTCCTTCACTACCTAATAATTCTCCTAGGCGTCTGAAAAGAAGATGGTCTCGATATCTTACCTTTAGAAATGTTTTTGGAGTTCTATCAATGGGTAGATTCTCCACATGTCATAATATCACTTACAGCAAATTTACTTGATGTGTATATATGTATACAGTTGTAAATATGAATAAATAAATTATTAAAAAAAAAAGTTTGATTGAAGAGGTAATTGGCAACTCCCGGGGGCGAATTCTTGAGCCCTGACTCATTATCGATTCCCCCGAAAAGAGGTGAGGACTGTGGACAATTCGACCTTCCCGGGAACTGTTAGTTATTTGTTGTGTGTTCCTCCAGGTATCCCATCTCAGTGGCGCCACGTCTGTCACCTCCATGCCACTTCAGCAGCGGCGGAAACTGTTCAATAGAAAGTGTGCCTCTTCGACATCCTCCCGTCAATGAGTTCTGAGAAATCGCTCATGACTCAACAAGTCAACAGCCCAGGTCGGGGAAAATAAGGATCGTTCAAAAACAACAATTAAAAAGCAAACACTAAAATTTAAGTAATATAATAAACAGGTTCATTAGGAGTATTCATAATGTTGTGTTGAATATAAAATGTTTCACCATGTTAAATGTTATAAGTATAGCATTGTGAGCAGCCCTGTTTGAAGTCATGTTAAATGTTAAATGCATAAGAGCTCCTAGCGGATTTTCTCAGCAACTTGTTTTATAACCTTTCCTTCTAAAACTTCATGTTATTGTTTGCTTCTATGTTTTGATTAAAGTAATTTATTACAACATGCCTAGAGTGAGTGAAACGTAGAAATTCTATGAAAGTTTAGCCACTTATGGTATTACGCTCGCTTGGCATTAATTTCATTATAAAAAGGAATAAAATAGGCAAAACGTTATATTCGACTTAATTATTAATTCCAAAAGTCGGGGAGAATTTTAATTAATTTTTTTTTTTAATAATTTATTTATTGATATTTACAACTGTATACACATATATACAACAAGTAAATTTGCTGTAGGTGACATAGTAACATGATAAAAACATGTGGAGAATCTACCCACTGATAGAACTCCAATAACATTTCTAGAGGAGAATATCTCAAGGCCATCTTCTTTTCAGACGCCTAGG
>NW_027115129.1:1110421-1111104 GCF_000696795.3 Halyomorpha halys
ATCTGTAAATGTACATATACAACCAGGAAATGAGATGTTCTATCTAGGCATAGCATAAGGGAGATAGAACCCAGTGGTGCATCCTCCTGATGTTAAGTAAATTATTTTATTACACTAGGAGGTCTCGCATCCAACTCCTCTTCAGCCTACGCCGAGTTAGGTCAGGTATGTCATGTGTTACCATCTGTCATATAAATGTATTGAAATGTCCATATAGCGTGTTGTGAAACCGTTTGTAAGACCTACGAATGTGATCCGTTACAGTAGGACTGCGTAGATCAGTGTGAATGGTCTCGTTTGAAACGTAGAGTGGTGAGTTGGTTGCCAGTCGTAAAAATTGTGATTGAAAAGTTATTCTGAATCTGTGTCTTTTTAGCAGGTCCATAAATTTGGCAGGCTTAGGTCCGTATGGGTTTTAGTAAGTAATTGTGTACGTCAAGTTTCTGTCTGAGCGATAATTTAGAACGTCTGAGTAGTATAGAATATAATTGTCTCAGTCGGAAATTTAGCGTTTTACGTTTTGTCTTGACGGTGGGCCCCATGTCCTAATTCCTAAATTAGTCCCTGTGTTTGTGGTATAGGGTGATTGTAAATGTAAACTGAAGGCCATGTTTTGTGTTGAAAAGTAAATGTGACATGTAGTGACTTGTGATTAATCTTAATTTTCCATCTAGTGCACCATT
>NW_027115129.1:1111464-1121678 GCF_000696795.3 Halyomorpha halys
TATATATATTTTAGTGGATTTTGGGGATCAGTCAGTAATACAACTATTATGAGGTGGCTTTTCATAACTTTATTTGCATAGTCATGCCCTAAAATAAAAAAGAATAGGTTTTAGTACAAATAATTTCTTCAACTAATTATTATTAAACGGTATTTACATAGTATAATATAATTGGAGAAGATGATCGGGGGGAGGGGGAGAGGTGCAGGTCAGCAAAAAAGGAACATAAATAAACAAATTATTTATTCATGCCGAAGTTTCGCCTGAGTTACAGGTCTTCTTCATGGAGCTTGTAGCAAGATAAGGATCGAAGGGGATCTAGCTTAAACTGAGTTTTTCTGTTTTAACAGTAAATTAAAGAAACTACCTAGCACTCTAATGACGTTTTTAAACTAGCAGGTCTCCTTGCCATCTTCTTTTCAGGTACCTCGGAGGATTATCAAGAATGGAAGAGGATGTAAGGTTAGAAACTAGTGAGTTTGGGTCGTTAGGGAGTTTATAATGGAAGTTTATCTGGTTCGGGTTAGATCGGTTACGTAGGGAACATTAAGGTCTTTATATATGATTTTATTTGTGACAAAGTAAGGAACATTAAGGATTTTATGAAAGATTTTGGATTGTAAGGATTGGATTCGGGAGGAATTCGAAGGTTTAGTGGAGCCCCAAAGATCAACACTGTGCCTTATTACAGTCATGTAGAAGTTTAGACCGTTTCTTTAGTAAGTGCTGTAATATATATTTAGTTAAGTTCTTTTTTATCCAGTTAATGTTTGCTGGTTTTGTTTTACACTTTATTATGTTCAATTACTCAAAATATAACAATAACAGCATTCGGTAGTTTATTTCTTTACTATTCACTATTGGGCTAATAAAGGTTCCTTTTGAAGCTCTACCCGCCATAACAATTATATATAATAATAATAATAATAAAGGTCTAACCAACCCGAAGGTTCGATGCCTATACCACCAAACGCTCTCTGCATACATCCTTCCAGTGATGCTCCTCGAAACCCAATTCTACTAAATCAGTTTTAACGCAATCCTTCCATCTACGTTTCGGTCTACACGTTTAGCCGTTGGTTCAGTGTTTATTAACATTTTAGGGATCCGCTCGTTACTAAGCTCTACAACCTCACACGCCGCAATGCTATAACTTGAATTATATTTATCGAGTATAGGTCCCTTAATTCAGCGTTGTGTAATTTTCTAAATTCATCTTTTTTTGGTCCGAATATTTTTCGTAATACTTTATTTTCGAAAACCTTAAGAAGCTGTTCATCCCATAGTTTAAGAGGCCAGGTCTCACATCCATAAACAACAGTGGGAGGGATAATAGTTTTGTAAATTCTAATTTTTAAGTTTTTCGATAGAAGGCACGAGCTAAGCAGTTTCGAAATTGAAAAATAACAAGCATTTCCCGCCTTCAACCTAGCTTTTATTTCTGGATCAATTTCGTGTTTTCTAGTTACCGTAGAACCTAAATACTTAAACTACTCTACCTGTTCAAACGAATTTCCCCTTATATCTATATCAAATTTTCTCGAGTTTGTACTGCTAACCATATATTTTGTTTTATCCGTATTTATTTCAAGACCTAGTTCCTTGCTGGAGTTTATTAGCGCGGTTGTATTTAGTTCTATAGATTCATTGCCCTCACCCAATAATACCAAATCATCTGCATTCCCAAGCACCGGTATTTTACCACCCAAAGTTAAACATTTTTGGGTATTCATCACACTTTTAATGACGTATTCTATAACAATTATATATAATTATTTATATTACTATTATGAGATGAAGTTGATACGCAGGGAGATGAAGATGTGGTCACAGTAGGTGGTCCAGGCGGAAGGTGGAGTTGCTAAGTAAACGATTGCCGGCGGATCAAAGGACTCCTCTCAGGTCAACAGTATGCACTAATCATTACCCTTGTTTCTGGGGAGCTGCAGTGGTCAGTGAACCACTCAGGAACCGCACTTCGGCAACGTGCCGCAAATCCTTATTACCTACATATTATTAGTAAACAAAGAAAGTAACAAATAGTACAAGAGACCAAGAGTAGAAAGAATTCAATTATTTCACCCAAAAGTTTGAATAAATTAATGAAAACTATGTATAATTACTAGTACGAATTGACGAGTCTGTCAAGTGTAGGGGAGGGGGGGGGGGTAAAAAATGGCAGGTGTTTGAACAAGTTAAAAAAATAATTTTTAATTCGGAGCAACATATGTTTAAAAAAAATCAACTACACTAGAAGACCTAATAGAAAATCATTTACAGTAGAGTAAACTTTCTAAAATACGAGCCCTAATAGAGCTATTTACGTTTAACAGTTCTCGAGATATGGCTTTTAAAAAAATGAACATTTAATGAAATATATCCTGAAAAATCAGTAGTTAGTGAATTTATAGTGGGAAATCTTTATCTCAGGAATTAGTTATTTTAATAAGCAATAAATTAATGTACAGCGTTTATCTTCTTAGGATTAGCAGTATTTTATGATATTTGGATATCAATATGGATTTTGTATATGAAAATTTGTCTGAACAACAAGAAATAAATTTATTTTATGCAAATATGAATATGAAAACTAATACTCCTACGAAAATAAACGTAACAAACTATTTTGTTACCAAATATTTCAAAAGTGAAATAGGAACGTCTGGAAAGGATTGCCTATTTTTTGGTTATGATCTCTTGTGAGATTGTGACATGTCGTACATCGACCAACTCGCTATAAGGGGTATTCATGATCTTTGGTTTAATATGTTAAAGCGTGTTAAATGGAAAAACTCATGTTAAATCGAAAAAAAAGGCCTTCTTTTACCGTGGTAAAACGAAACAACATTTAACATGGCTGAGAGTCGGCTACTTGGTCTCTTAAATGGAGAATGATGTCACACAATAGACCAGTTGAGATCGCCGCCATTTTTGTTGTTGTGACAGCTCAGTTCTTTCGTGTGTTTGTGGTATTCATATCCCTGTTATTAAACCAGAATGGATAATTTTAATGATACATTTGAGAAAAAAAACCAATGTAATTTCATTCTACTATCTGAAAATTTGTAAACGCTCGCCAGATAAAAATCTCACTATATGAACCATGTAATTATTCTTAGGGGACATATGTCCCAGAATAAAGTTATTTTTTCATTTCATTTCATAAGCTAAACTTTCACACAAATTCCACTTTTCACTCACTCTAGGCATGTTGTAATTAATTACTTAAATCAAAACTGAAGTAAACAATAACATGAGGGTCTGGAAGGAAGGTTATAAACATAAAGGCTTATACAACAAGTTGCTGAGAAAATCCGCTAGGGGCTCTTATGCATTTAACTTTTAACATGACTTCAAATAGGGCTGCTAAACAATCTTATAGTTATAACATTTAACATGGTAAAACATTTAACATTTAACACAACATCATGAATACCCCTATAATTGTCTGTTTGAAAAGTCAGGTAAGTAAGGCTACCATGGAGGGTTTTCAATTTCAGGCGCTTTTTAAATATTGCTCGATTAATCTTAATTAAAGTTTCCTCTTCCCGTTTTAACCAAATATTTTAAAAGTGGTATAGGACCTCCGTGGGGATGTTAGTGGGGCGGTCAGGACAGGAAGGATTGCCTCCTGGTAATTTCTGACCTTGAGGTGGGTTATCCACAGCTGACCAATCTGTTCTAACCATGGTATTGATAAGTTTTTTATATTTTGGGACCACCACTAATGAAAAAAGTCAACGCCCAGGCCGGATTCGAATCGTCACCGCTCGCAGTCTCGGATTGCTAAGACCTGCGTCTTAACTACCTGAACTACAGACGGCCCTTTTAGAAATGGAACTGCAGCCAGTAAATATAATCTAGGTTATAGCATTGCGGCCTATAAGATGGACGAGTAAGGTTGTGGGGCTTAGCAACGAACGGGTACCTAAAATTTAATAAACACGGCACCAACAGGGAAACGTTCGAATTGTAGAGCGTAGCGTAGGTGGGAGGATTACGTTAATATGATCTCATGGATTTGCCCTTAGCGGGCTTTCCTGGACAATTTATAAGGTATCGGCATCGAAACTTAGGGTTCGCTATGCCTTTATTATTATCGATTCATAATAAAACCAGGCTATAAATAACTAAACATGCAACATCAAGAATGAAATAAAATTAATATAACATACATATTTAGTTGACAAAGAAGCAGTTAGCTGTCTCTCCATTCTGGTTCTCCACTCACCTGCAAAGACATAATATTAATAATATATTTTTTTTAAATTATTTAATTATTGTAATTTACAACTGTACAAAATAATACAATAGGTAAATATGTTGTATGTTTCATATACACTTGAAAATCTTGGGAAGGAACCACCCATTGGTGGTACTTCAAACATTAATTTAAACTAGAAGGTCCCGTGGCCATCTTCTTTTCAGACGCCTCGGAGGATTATCAGGGATTGTTAAGGATGAAAGATTAAGAATTAATGGGTTAGGATGCATTTTGGAATAAAAAGACGCATTTCTGTTTTGGGTCAAATCTGCAACGAATGGGATGTTAAGGTCTTTATGAATGAGCTTATTTGTGACGTAATAAGGAGCATCGAGGATTTTACGTAAGATTTTTGATTGTAACGATTGGATGCGGGAGGAATTTGATGGTTTGGTGGAGCCCCAGAGCTCAATTCCATATGTCCAAATTGGTCTGATTATTGTAGTGAATGGGAAGTTTAGAGCGTTAATATTAATAATATAAAATTAAATAATTTATGATTGCATTTACTAAATAATTTCAAAAGTAATTTTATTTAGCTTAACATACACAACTAAAATATTTGTAAAGATTTTGGAAAAAAAAAAAAAGCCTGCAAATTCAAAATAAATAAATAATAAGTCTATGAGGTGTTGATAGTTGACCGTATATGAGGAGAAGATGGTTGGGGGTGCGCTCAGTAATGATACACCAACACAAAATCTTATTTGTGCCTACGTTTCGAACTAAATTTAAAAATAAAATAATAATAAAACTTGGAAATAAACAACAATAAATTTAGTAGATAGTAGTTGGTACTAATTGAAGATAATATATAGTATTGTTGAGGTAAGGATTATAAACAATAAATGATAAAAATATTATTAAAAAAACAGAGCGTGTTCATGTTAATAAAAAATAAACATAGTGAAAGGTAAGAACGAAAATGTAAATTATGAGTAATTGAATTAACATAATAAAATATTAAAGTAATGATTGAAAATATATAAATAGTGAAAACAATCAAATCAACATCAACATAAACGTCGATAGAAATAAATAAGTTTTGTTCATTGTTGTATCTTTGCTGACCGCTACCTCGACCATCTTCTACTCATACAAAATTTATGCTTAATTTGGCCTCTCTAAAAAGGTTTTAATTTCCAATTTTTTTTTTTTATTTATTGATATTTACAACTGTATAAAAAAATACAACAAGTAAATTTGATCATAATGACATAATGATATGATACGGGATATAGAGAAACTACCCAGTAGTAGAACTCTAAAAACAGTTTACAATATAAGGTAACGAGGCCATCTTCTTTTCAGGCGCCTCGGAGAATTGCCAGGAATGGAAGAGGAAGCAAGGTTAGAACCTAGTGGGTTTGGATGGTTAGGGAGTTTATTATGGAAGGATTATTCCATAATGATTATTATTATATTATCCCCATATTATTATGGGGTTCGGGGTAGTTCGGTTACAAAATTTGCAAATTTAAAAAATAAACAAAATATATTAGGTTCGCAGACATAATATGAAAAAATTTTCAAAATGGCCGCTATATATTTCTAGGTCAATTTCCAATAACTATAGCAGACATATAATAAATTACATTATAGAGCATTTAAGGAGCTTATTTTTGAATCCCAACAGAGCTCTTTATGTTTTTTATATAATTCATGAGGTTCAATTTTTCAAGAACTTTTTTTTTTTTTTTTTTTTTTCAAAAAACAAGAAATCCTCATTATGGTGCAATGACTGGGCTACAAACTCCAAGGAACCTAGTTCGAATCAGGCTGTAGTAGATAATTATTTTTTGCTTCAATATTGCCGTGAGCCATCCCTGTGGGTTCAGGAGCCCTTGGGATCCACCAAGCCTTATAAAGCGGACACCCTTTATTGGGTAAACATGCAGTGATCCAGCGAGATTCTGATGAAATCACCTCCTTGCACAACAGTTGTTTTAGTAACAGTACTGCATTCCTAACCGTTAATGGGTTTCAGCGTTATATATTTAATTTGATTTGGTGTAATCAGCTTCACAATGGTCTCTTGTAGACATCTATGCTTTAAATAGTTTTTAAGATAACATTTTTACATTAATAACTTTAAAATTTACAAAAGTTAAGGTAAAGACATAGTATTTTTGTATCTCTAGTTTGATTTATCTTTTAGTTTTAATCAGATACTAGCAGATCCAATAATACTTCACTGTTACACTGTTTAAGGATGCATATAAATTAATTGAGCACAATTCAAGCTTTGATATCAATTAATATATATAGATGAAATGATAAGACGGTAACTGTAGTAGTGTAAATGTTAAAAGCTAACTTCACAGTAGAATCGTAATTACCGGTTTAGATAATTTTATTTTTTATTCTTTAAGATAATTTGACTATCTATGACATATATATATATATAGGGGGTGACGGCAGGAGTATGGTAACGCGCCTGTCTACCAGCCCAAAGGCTGCGAGTTCGGGTCCCGACCCTATCCGGGATTTTTTTCAAGCATATAATACTTATATTAATTATACAATACTCACTCACAGCCTCCCCCGGATCATTTTTGAGGCGCGTTAGCCAATGGATGGCACTCAGAAAAAAGGGCGTGGGAGTGACACGAACCCACCCTATGAAAACCACATCATGAAAAAATTTATATTTTGAAAAAATTGAATTAACTTCAATATGGCTTAACCTACCTACACCATATTTGGCAGGGGTTTAGGACTCCATTAAAAAAAAATGTATACTTATGTAATGCTTAATTTTTTTAAACTGAAAACATCAGACCAGCCTATAACCTTCCCGGAAAATCTTGAACATTTAGCAAAAAGCCCTTTCACTATCACGTTAAAAGTATGACAGTGTATAAAGTACGAACAAATAAATATTGAGTTTTATATATTAGGGTTTTATACCTACCTTAGAACAATTGTCAATAAATCGAGTAAAATAGACCAAGAAGTGTTCAATAGGATAAATGAAGCAAATAATATTTGCTACCAGATATGCAATACTATTGCGGGAAAGAGTGAGGTAGGTAAGGATATCAAGCTCCATATCTTTAAAGCAATATATCTTCAAACACTATTATATGGCAGTGAAAGTACATGAGCAGGATTACGGCTGCTGAAATGCGATTTTTGCGAAGAATATTGGGCAAAACTAGAAGAAATAGGATAAGAAATGAAAGAATAAGAGATCTCCTCAGTTCAGTGATTGAACACCGACAGCCCCGATTGTATGGGCACGTCTGTAGAATGGGAGAAGAGAAAAGAGAGGTAGGAGACCACGAGGCAGACCTAGAAGGAGCTATGTGGAACATATCCAACGACTAGGTCTGGAAGAAGAAAAACGCTGTACAAGTATTTATAACTAGACACTGCATCTTAACATGTCTGCACATGCGTAAGATGTGTAAGAGGTCAGAAGGTCGCGTTTTAAAATTTTTTTTTTGTTAGTTATTATTGATACGTTATCATTCCATGTCCGAAGTTCCCTCTGATAAAAAAAAGTTGCTGTGTATCGTAGGTAAATTTGACGTACTCTTTTGCGCGATATAATCCCCTGATACTTGCGTAATCTAATGGCACTAACCAAGTCAAGTGTCAAAGAGATATACTCAAGAGTGTCATTGAGGAACAGTTTATCTCCACATGTTCCTAGTAGAAACGTGCATCATCTATTCATATCTCGTATACGGGAATCGATCTTATCTTCTCTTATATCTTATATTGAGAAATCAACAACTTTTATCTCCTCTTCAATTTCAGATTCGTAGAATAGGCTTTTTCTGAATGGCTGTGTGGGGAAATTGTTTGAAGAGAGGGTTCGTTTCCTCGTGTAGATAGTTTATCAAGGTGCCTTTATACGTTTCCCAAACACGCAGGCGTGTGAATGGGTTATTTGGATTGGCCTAAATTTGGGCTCCCGATGTCTTAATTACTTAAAGAATATCCTAAACGAATTCAATTATTAACTTTTTTTTAGAAAAAATATATATGTTTTCTTTCTACTTTATTATATCATGTTAAAATATGTAATTTATATATGTTCGATCACGGATTGATTAGCATGCGTTGTATAACTCGATGTATTTGGCCAGCATGGATGAATAAAACATTTCTTTCTCTATAATACAATCCACAGCGAAGGCGATGTTTTCCTTGCATATTGACTGACCTCTGGGGAATATTCATTAATTATTCAAAAAATATAATCATATCTACACTAGAATATATAAACTGATTTCATAGCAATAGTACTAACTATTTCTATGAAATCAGTATAATAATAATAATAATAATAATAATAATAATGTATTTATTTGTTTATAGGGCAACCCCCCGTACAAACAGAGTTTGTAGATATTCAATTATAGTAAGTTTACAAAAATGATGAGTAAGAGATCGTTTATATAAACTAATAACAAACAATATACCCTAGCTGGGCTATCCATATTCGTTAGAATAAAACAGTAAAACAAAAACGTCACTTCATATTTAATAATATTAAAAAAAAAAAAAAATTACCTCCTATTGGGACGATAGGTGTCCAGCTCTAAGCAAAAGGTTTTGAGTTACATATATAAAAAACAGTTTAAGGTCCAATCCTGAGGGTACAGACAGAAATTCATACAACTGATTCCGACATGTAAAAATGGAAACAATCCTCCAGGGCCGTTCCATGACAAGCTGGACAAAGCTTCTGTGGGTCCGAAGTATATTTGTCTGGACCGACATTTAGAGTAGTTGCATATTTACCGGAGAGTCGTAGTTGGGCAATTATTCTCAAGTGAGTTATAGGGCAGCTGATCTTTAGGTAGCTTTGAGGAGCATCCGTTTTAATGAAGACCCTACCGTACCACGGGTTATAGCTCCATTCTCGTAATAACAAGAGGTCTTTATCCTTAACAAATTTCCTGTATCTATCCAAGATGTTCCCCATTCTAATTTTTAATAGTTAATATTAAGAAATATAAATAAATAAAATAAAATTGAGAGTTAAAAGGAAAAATATATCTGTATATAGTTTTACTTGATAACTGTCAGTAACATTGATTGATGTTGTAAAGATGTAAATAAATCAAAGTAGTTATACATATATTGGTACATATTTGTTTTTTTATTAAGGTAATAAAATATTTCTGGAATATGAGAGCTGTTATAGTTTAATAAAGTTTGCAAATGATATGGCAATCCGCTGTCTATCAAATACCTGGAGTCTGTCAGTATGTCTTTAACTGTTAGTCGTACGTTGGTCTAGATGTTCCTAACAGTAAGTACTCTTGGATTAGTCAAGTGTGTCCAATTCGTAATCTGATCAGTATTAACTCTTGTTTAAGATTGTATATTTTAAAATTCTATTGCTTCAGTCTTAATATTTTGTTCCAAATCTTATTATTTTACTTTACCAGTTTTTGATTTAACAAAGCTCAGATATATATTTATGAAGAAATTATATGTGTAGATAATTAAATTTAAAAAAATTATCGATAAAAATTCTAAAACGAAGGTTGAATTTATAGCTTACGTAGTATTTTATGCTATTTATATGATTTTTTATCATCTACAATCTACATTGCTGATATCTAAGATATTTTATTTTGTCTGTCTTTATTTTCTTTCTTACTAAAAAATAGAGTAAATCGGATGTAGTAGTTAAAAAAAAATTTAAAAGAACAAAACAACGTGAAAATACCGTGTTAATTAATTTTTTTTTAAAATTATATATATGCGATAATCAGACCAATTTGGTCATATGGAATTGAGCTCTGGGGCTCTATCAAATTCCTCCCGCATCCAATCCTTACAATCCAAAATCCTACGTAAAATCCAGGATGCTCCTTATTACGTAACAAATAAACTCATCCACAAAGACCTTAACATCCCATTCGTTGCAGATTTGGCCCAAAACAGATATGCGTCTTTTCATTCCAAACTCCTTAACCATCCTAAT
>NW_027115129.1:1122299-1122616 GCF_000696795.3 Halyomorpha halys
TATATAAATAATCGACATTATTAATTTAAATAATGAATAAGATGGTCAGGGGTGCAGTCACAAGAAAACAAAAATAGTTAAAAACTATTTATTTTGCCAAAGTTTCGCCCCACTTTGTAGAGCTTCATGAGAGTTAAAAATACAAAAAAACAACTAAAAATATTTTGACAGTAAAAAAATAATAATAAACAAATGTAATAAAATAATATAAATATAAAATAGACAATAGTTTTTATAAGAATATAAAAAATTACGCAACTATTGTTAGGACATTTCTATTTTACCTGTTATTTTACACGTCTTCTGTTCATTTTAGC
>NW_027115129.1:1124219-1126025 GCF_000696795.3 Halyomorpha halys
AAGCTGTTATTACTTCTTTTCTAATTTACGTGTTATTACGTCCTCTGTTCATTTTAACATAATGGTTTACTTAATTTATTATATTTTAATCTTTGTCTATTTTATATTTATACAATTTATATTAATATACAAGTGAAAGAAAAGAGTTTCATTTGTATATTATTTTGTTTTCACTTAGATTTATATAATTTTAATCCTAGTTTAATTCACCTTTTGTATTTTATCTTATTATGTTAAAATATTTTTAGTTTGTTGTATCTTTATGGCTCTGACTGAACTCTACAAAGTGGGGTGAAACGTCAGCGAAATAAATAGTTGTTAACTATTTTTTTCTTTTGACCGCACCCCTGACTATCTTCATAATTTTTTTTTTTAACTTTTAGTTGAATAACATTTACGCGTATCAATGCCCCATGGACCTGGCCTGAAGTGAACAATTGAAAACTTTCAGAGAAGACAGAGACACGAGAACGAGATGGGTCGGTAGCAGTGGCGCCACACCGAGGGGGGCTACTTCGACAGTACTTACTGTACCCACACAAATTTAGTTCTAAGAGAATTCCTAAAAACTCGATTACTTTCTCCGATCGTTGGATAATAATTCGTGGAAAGTAAGCATCTTAAATTCATTGGAGAAAGTAAAAATGAAAAATATTAAAAGAAATAACTATGAGCCATGAAAGTCAAAAACTAGATGAAGTATTTAGAAGAAAGGAGAGCAGAAGAACCAGCTACGACCACATTCCAGGCGTGCTTCTCTTCTCCAGAACCTGGAATTCCCAACCCGTTCCTCTTTCAGTCTCAGTGTTATACGGTCTACGGTAACGGATTTAAAAAAAATATATAAATATCATAAATTATTCTCTATAACCTCAAAAAAGTACCTTATGAATTAATACTTTAGACCGCAAACTATTATTCAACCACCATATGCATTCGAACTTGGAATACGCAAGGAAAATGTTACATAAGATGTAAAGACTCATCTTAACTTATGACGGCTCCACAAAGAGCTTTACTAGTCAACCAATATAAAAAATACAAGCATTCCCAAACAAATACCTCAGAATCAATTATAACTATTAATAGTACACTATAATATCTAAAATGCACCGTAGAGGATTACAAATATAAACTGACACATAATTTCTTACAGTCTTGCTCCAACTCATTAAATCCTCTAATCAGAGAAATATGAAATTACACTCAAACTACAACCCGTAGATATAAACACAACAGAACTTAACATATACTAATGAAAATATTTTTTTTAAAAATATTTATTTATTGATATTTACAACTGTACATTATAATACATTTAGTAAATGTGATCTAAGTTAAATTGGAGTGTTACAGGCGTGTAGAGAAACTACCAATTCGTAGAACTGTAATGACGTTTTACAATAGATGGTCTTGTATTCATCTTCTTTTCAGGTGTCTCGGAGGATTGTCAGGAATAGAAGAGGATGCGAGGTTAGAAACTATGGAGTATGAGTGGTTAGGGAGTTTATAATGGAAGGAGTGATGTCTGGTTCGGGCTAGATCGGTTACACAGGGAACATTAAAGTCTTTTTATATAATTTTATTTATGACAAAGTAAGGAGCATTGAGGATTTTGGATTGTAAGGATTGAATACGAGATTTCGAAGGTTTAGTGGAGCCCCAAAGCTCAACTCCATATGTCCAGATAGGCCTTATTATAGTCATGTAGATCAGTCTTTTGTAATGGATTGGAAGTTTAGACCGTTTGTCTAGTAAGTGCTGTAATAGTCGAAATCGACGTGCAGTTTCCTGTCTTTTCAGTCT
>NW_027115129.1:1130820-1132418 GCF_000696795.3 Halyomorpha halys
TAAATAAAATAACCTCTGAGACTGTTATATGTTATTTATGATTGTACGAATGTTTCAGTGAACTAAAGACTATAAAAACTGATTTTGTTTTATAGGTATGTATAGTTAAAGATATAATGTATTATTATTATATCTTATATATATATAAGATCAATTAATTAAATCATTAATCTAATGTGTAAATAACTAAATATATTAATTGTCATAAACTTTGAATAGTATTCAATTAATCTATCTACTTCCATAAATCTAGTAATAAGACATAGTTTCAGATATCTTCAGGCCACAGGTATATGTATCGATATATAAAACAAGATCTAATCGAATTACACATCGATCCCAAAACATTTCTCATGTTCAGCGTGGTCGATAGTGCTACGGAAATATCAAAGAATATTGGCTTTGAAAGGAGTTAAGTTAAATTTTAAAGAATTATCATGTAAATGAATACTAAATTTCTGATTGATTTACGATTTTTTTTTTCAACTTGCGTCAGAAGTGACCCTGAAAAAAAGGATTTATGATTCGACATTACAACATATCGTTTCATCTCCCAGCTATCTTTCGGACAAAACCGCGCCGAAGTTTCATTAATTAACTATTTTTATTACATTACGATAACCCTTACATTGCTATACATTTATTAAATTATACAAAGTATAATGTAATAATTTTAATATGATTTATACAATCTCCTTTAATAACACCCCATTAATTCCTATTGTACAGATCTCTTACCCAGGCCCACATCTGGACAAACGACTAACTTGAAATCCTTATAGTACAAGAGCTCAAGAGGAGAAAAAAGGCAGTTATTTCACCCCTATTTTTTATTACTTTAATGAATAAATACTATGCATAATTACTAGTCAAAATTCTTAAGTCTGCCAAGTAGGGGGAATAAAAACTTGCGGTTGTTTCAAAAAAGTTAATTTTTCATTCAGAGCTCCATATCTTTAAAATTACATACAAAACTAGAAAACCTAAGAGTACATTATTTAAAGCTGAGTAAATTTGCTAAAACTTGAGCCATAATAGAGCTATTTATGTTCAATAGTTACTGAGATATAGTATTTAAAATGCAATATTTCAATATATTGTATCAATAATTTACGGAAAGATTATTAGTTAGTGAATTTATTTTGAAAAATATTTATCTCTGAGCTCCGAATGAAAAATTAATTTTTTTTAAACGTTTCGTGACATCCTCCATTTTTTATTCCTCCTATCAACTCTTCAATTTTACCTCATGATTATACTTTGGGGTGAAATAACTGAGTTTTATCTCCTATTGGGCTCTTCTACTATCATACAAGACTGAAAAGACAAGAAACCGCTTGATTTAGACTATTATAATACTTACGAGACAAACGGTCTAAACTTCCAATATATTACAAAAGTTTTGATGAGACAGACATGTCTGAGCTTTACGGAGTTCGGCTAAACCATCAAATCCTTCCTAAAATCCTTAAAGCTTCTTACTTTGCCACAAATTAAGTCATCTATCAGGACCTCAATGTTCTATATGTTGCCGATTTGGCCAGAACCAGATACCAATCCTACCATGATAATCTATTTTTTTTTTTTTTTAATAATTT
>NW_027115129.1:1132468-1135284 GCF_000696795.3 Halyomorpha halys
GGTAAGAGTAACATCATTAAATGAAACTGTCAGTAGGTTTACGACGTAGGGTAAAGGTGATTTGATGGGATTTGTTGGAATTTACCTTAATCCTCCAAAATGTAAATATAAATCAATGATATGTATGTCATGTTACTCAATGTTATGTATTTTAATTTAATTCAATAATTTTTTTTTTCTATTTTGGTTTGTTTTACCAAAATGTGAAATAGATAAATATGTAAAATGTAATTATTATCTAGAAAATTACATTGTATGGAGGGGGGCAGGGGGAGGTTATTATAAAATAATATAGAAAATATTCTAATGAGGTGACCGTAGATTAATAAGTAGAGAAGATGGTCAGAGAGAGGAGGTGCGGTCAGCATATAAACAAAAAATTATTTATTCGTGCCGACGTTTCGACCTAAGTTTCAGGTCTTTATCTGGGAGAGATTCTGGCTAAACTATACGCCTCTGTACTTAACAAGTGGTGGAATACACTGTATATTTTCAATTTTTATAGAATATTTATATTTTTTAGAGATGTATTTGTTTGAGGTATTCCTTTGTATGTGGTTCATTTGTGACAATCCTACTATTATAACTTTCGGGGGGGGGGTGTCTAATAGAGAAAGTAACCCCAATCTACGCAACTATCTTAGAAATACGTCATTAAAAATTGAGATGTAAGCGAAGAAAAACAGCGATATATCATGTACGAATTATCCTTATTATTGTAATTTAACTAATCAGTTTTATCCTATAGACAATTTTGTAATAAAGAGCCGATTAAGAGGTGACCCTGTGATGTAAATAAGGAAACAATGTTGGAGAACCGCAGTGAAGGCCAAACCACCTCGCCCTTCCAACAGCTAAATCAAGCTCTAATGTATTAACTACTATAATATAATATAATATAATATAAGTAATATAGACATAATAAATTAATATATGGGGATGAGTATGATGGAATAAGTTTATTGAAATGCCACAGGGTTTACTTATTACGTAAAATATATTATATGAGGAGAAGATGGTTGGGGGAGGGGTGCGGTCAAAATATAACAAGCGAACGTTTCGGCCAGAAATTTTAGCCTTCACCAGGGCTGTTAGTAGCAGATCAGTCACACTACATCAACGCTTGTGCAAGGAGGTAGTTTTGTGGGAATCATGCTAGACCGCTCAAGTTTTACCAAATTAAGTTACCCACTTTATGAGGCTGGGTAGACCTCGGAGTGCTCCCTAACCCACAGGACTGACTCATGGCTACAGTGAAATAGAAAATAATTATCTGCCAGATTTGAATCCTTTTTGGAGTATACAGCAATGTGCCATATAAATGAGCTACCCATTTTCCCTAGTAAAAATAAAAATAAGCCACAACGCATATCACTTTGAAATCCTAATCTTTTAAATATATAATCTAAAAAAAAAAAAAATTAAAATGAATGTGATTGTAAACAATACTTGGAGTACAATATCGAAACGTATTCACTTGTTGATAGATCTATTAAAAAGATAACTAAAAGAACAAATATTGTTTATATAACTAGTTTCATTTTGTTATTTGTTCTGAGAATCGGAGAACGATCGATCAGGAATGATCATTAATACTGTCATAGAGGTTAGTACATATTGACCTATCTCTCTCTCTTGTAAATATTTACATAGATGTAGATATATAACTTACTCGATATGCTAGATATATAAAGTAGAGCGTGGCATTGCTATTAATTAGTCGTGTCCCTGGAGAGTATATACCGATTCCGACCAGACATACCCGGAAAGTATCGCCCACACAAGTAACAACTATAAACCAATTAGAAGGATTAATCTTTCCATTATATATTTTTTTCTTTTATACCAGGAGCAAGGGGGTAATTATTAGTCACGATACGTATTTTAAAATAGTTAAACATCGATGAAACAAATACTACGAATATCTATTTTTTCAAAACTTCATTAATTTAAAAAAAAAAAAGATTTCGAACAATCTACACTATCACTATCATATAGTTATTTATCATATAAGGTAAATACTTTGTTTATATCATAGTGTACATTAATCGAAAATTAAAATTTTTATAAATTAATGAAGTTTTTTTTTTTTTTAAAATAGGGTGATTTTGACCCATAATTAATGACCTGGCCAGAATATCCTGCAATAATTTTAAAATTTTAATGTAAGGTACGAATTTATATTTGAAGATTGTCCTTGAGGATGGGCGAATTGGCCGAAACGTTGGACTATTGATATAATAAAGAGTGTTGAGACTTAATAACGATACAATTGATTTATTTAATAGATACCATAAATACCAGTCTCAAGAAATTAGAAACAATTATATTTAAAATAAATACTTAATTTAGCTATGCTAGCCAAATACATTAGGTTGCAGCATACCCATCAATCCCATGACTGGACATATGTACTACCATAAATAAACATTTTCACTTTTCAAACAATAACTGTCAATAAACTTTTTTTTTTTTTTTTTTATTTATTTATTGATATTTACAACTGTATAAAAAATACAACAAGTTTGATCATAATGAAATAATGATATGATACAGGATGTAGAGAAACTACCCAGTAGTAAAACTCTAAAAACAGTTTACAATATAAGGTCACAGGGCCATCTTCTTTTCAGGCGCCTCAGAGGATTGCCAGGAATGGAAGAGGATGCAAGGTTAGAAACTAGTGGGTTTGGGTGGTTAGGGAGTTTATTATGGAAGGAATGATATCGGGTTCGGGCTAGATCGGTTACATAAGGAACATTTAAGTCTTAATGGATGGTTTTATTAGTAACAAAATAAGGAGCATTGAGGATTTT
>NW_027115129.1:1140056-1142557 GCF_000696795.3 Halyomorpha halys
TAAATAAAGAAAACAATATTTATATATTTAATTATTTATATACTTACTTCACTATAATAATATCCAATTTTTCATTAGTTATGTCACCCTATTTACATTTTCTTTCCCACTTTTCACTATGTTAATTTTTTTATTTACATAAGAACATTTGATATATTTTTATTTATCTCTGAATTAAGGTTTTCATCTTGTTTTATGTTTTTAGAACTGGTGAAGCCCTGAAGTTCAAGCCGAAAGCTCGCTACAAATAAAACGTTAATAGTACAGTGAATTTTGAAACAGCCATAAGAAATTTGAACCAACACTATGCAGGAATTTTGACAAATTTTATTTATTTTAATAATAAAATAATTTTGTTTATAATTTACAGTACCCTTTAATAATGTTGATCTTATCTATGCTGAACAGATCCCCTAGATAGGACTACATCTGGACATGCCACTAACTTGGAATCCTCACACAAGACTGAAAAGACAGGTAACTGCACGACGATTCTGAATATTAAAGCTTTTACTAAACAAACGGTCTAAACTTCCAACTCATTACAAAAGACTGATCTACATGACAATAATAAGGCCAATCTGGACATACGGCGTTGAGCTTTGGGGCTCCACTAAATCTTCAAATTTCTCTCGTATCCTTACAGTCTAAAATACCTCGAAAAATTCTCTATGCTCCTTACTTTGTTAAAAATAAAATCATCCATAAAGATCTGAATATTCCATATCTAGCCCGAACCAGATATCAATCCTTCCGTTATAAACTGCCTATAACCCACTTCTAACCCCTGAAAAGAAGAGGTCTCGAGACCTTCTAATGTAGAAATTTTATTAGAGTGCTATCTATGGGTAGTTCCTCTACATACCTGTGCCATACCATTATAATCTAGCATCAAATTCACATGATTTTTTTTGTGTAAATATATTTTGAAATGTCAATAAATAAAAAAAAAAATCTGAACTTTGATGATATTCATATTAAAAAAAATAATTAGATGTTCCTATATATTTATGCCTGACTTAACCAAAAGCCAGGCAAAAATTCAGGATCTTTCTCAAGATTGTTTGAAAGAATCAAGTTCTTTTGGATGATATTCAAAGTTTTGTAAGAAGACCCGGATTGCATTCCGCTACACAGGGGCATGTTGCGGGTCTGAAGGTCCAGTGCTGATGCAGACTCGATTCAACACCACTACATCGAGTTATGTTGTGCATTAGATTTAAGTCTCATCTTGTATTTTATTATAAACTGATCGGTTCTCCAATAATTAGTAAAATAACACTACAAAGCGGTGGAATATATAGATAATGATTCTCTGAAGGATGCTGATCGGTGTTGTAATGGAAAAAGGTAGATTAAAAACCTATTATGATATACCAACGTTTCGTCTCATTTTGTGGGGCTTCATCAACGTTAAAAAACTACAACATATTGAAAGCTATAGTAGCAGTATAAGATGAAGATATATTGTAAACTCTGGTAGTACTTTAATACGATAAAAATATGCGGTAAGTAATTATACACAAGTGAAATTTATTTATTTATGTCAACGTTTTGGCCTAAATCAAAACCGGCCTTCGACCGGGCTGAAAACCAAAAGAGAGATATATAATAACTTTACTTTATTTAAATTGTTTAAATAAAATAATTTGTTTTTATAATTTTAAAAATTTTCTTGAGGCTAGTTTGTATAAATAATTTAATTTTTATCTATTTTAGTCTCAACACATTTTATTTTTCTTACAAGTCCGACGTTTCGGCCAATTTTGCCATCCTCAAGGACAATTTTAATACAATTTTGGAACTAAATGATTTAAAAACTTTATGAAACATCAAAACATTAGGTAAACACATTTTTTTTTTGTTAATAAGTATATACTACGTTATGTCTAATTACCTAATTAGTCAATTTTCATACCACAAACATTTTTGATAAATTTTTAACAAATAGTCACTGTGATAAATGAATTTTAATTTTTGTTTTTAATATGAAAATTGACTAATTAGGTAATTAGACATAATGTAGGATATACTTGTTAACAAAAAAAAAAAATATATATGTTTACCAAATGTTTTAATGTTTCATAGAAGTTGTTGTTTTGACCTGGGCAAAATAATTTTTAAATCATTTAGTTCCAAAATTGTATTAAAATTGTCTCTGAGGATGGCCGAATTGGCTGAAACGTCGGACTTGCAAGAAAAATAAAATATGTTGAGACCAAAATGGATAAAAATTAAATTATTTATTTAAATAAAATAATTTTATCCAAGTTAAATCTTAATCACTCTTTATTATTTCTTTAAATGTCCAAAGTTTTGGCCAACCTGGTCATCCTCAAAGACAATAATATCAGTTTTTATTCATTGATTTAAGAATTTTAACGGGCTCCACTAAACCATCGAATTCCTCCAGAATCCAATCCTTACAGTCCAAAATCCTTCGTAAAATCCTTAATGCTCCTTACTTTGTCACAAATCAAGTCATCCATCAGGACCTCAAT
>NW_027115129.1:1142607-1146994 GCF_000696795.3 Halyomorpha halys
TTTAACTATATTTAAGAAGTATGCTGTGTATCTAGCAATCCACATTTGGGGAGCATACATTATTTTGAATAAAGTTTTTCTCTCTTTCTCCCTCCTTACTCTTGGAGAATTAATATGTACGACGTATGCAAGAAACAAAATATTATAAAACTGAATGACTATATCTTCGAATAGCGTCGTATTTGCAATATTTATAAATATCCTTTTATCATCATCGGCCATCAAAACAAGAATTACATCAATAGTTGCCGATGCAAGCAAAACTGCATAGGTCAAGCAACAATTTTGCAATTGTTACGGCATTATCTACTCTTCATTTATTTTTCATAAGCTGCGTCATAAATGCAAATTTAAATTAATATATATGTCTGGAGATTAAGGTTGCTCTGTATATTTATTATCAATTCAACAATATTACACAGTTTTATTTAAATATTTAATAGTTTATATATATATAATATTATTTATCAAAATATTGATAATATGGGCATTCTTAGTATATAACCCTTGTTAATAAATAATATTCGTCTGTAACTACGTTAATATAAAATACTAGCTAAACAGAACAAACCAGAAGAACAAAAACCATGACCTAATATTATAATTAAAGAACCTACAAAACCATAATATCTGTTACTTATAATACCACAAATGACAGAAGACATATGAGCAACAGAAGAATAAGCAGTAATAGACTTAATATCAACCTGAAAAAGACAGAGAAAACTAACAATTAAAGACTAAAAATTATCTAGATATAACTAAATATTACAACATAGTAATCAACAAAAATATAATCAATAAAAAGATAATCAATAAACACGGATTAAGCCATAACCTCCTAATTTCAACAAAATAGCAGCCAAAATCATAGAATCAGAAATAGGTGCCTAAACATGAGCCCTTAGTAACCAAAAGTTAAGAAAAGGAATAGACATTTTAAACAAGAATGCTATAATTATTGATAAGTAAAAATACATACTCGAATCATCTATATAAATTAATCAAAAATCTAAAGTATAACCCTTATAAAGGCAAAGAAGCAAATAAAGTATAAAACAATAGGCAATACCCAGCTGAAATACGTTTAGGCTAATATATATATATAAGATTATAAACTTCTTAATCTTCTATTCCTGACAATCCTTCGAGGCGCTTGAAAAGAAGATGGCCTTGAGATCTTCTCTTGAAATGTAATTGGAGTTCTATCAGTGGGTAGATTCTCCACATGTTTTTATTATGTCACTATGTCACCTACAGCAAATTTACTTGTAGCATTTGTGTGTATACAGTTGTAAATATCAATAAATAAATTATTAAAAAACAAAAAAATTTAACCAACCACGTTACTACTAATAAATTAACATACCTTAAATATAAATTTAGACCTCGTATCTAATAATTTCAAAACTTTTTGGCTAGCTATTGAGCCCAAGTCATTAATTTCAGTCAAAGATTATATGTATAAACTAACTAATTGGTTGAAATAAGAAATTTATTTAGGCAATGCTTATTTCTCTTGTCAGCGGAGAATATCCATGTTTTCCTACTTTAAACACAAGAGAAACTAAACTAAATTAAAAAAAAACTACAATTCTAGCTTCTCATATTTATTTAAAATGAAACTTGATCGTTTAGTATCGTTAATTATCTTAACAGATAATATGATGATTAGGTAAAATATCGGATTTCTTATACCTGTTTCTCTATATACGAAATTCGAAATATGTGAAAGTATGGAAGTAAATTTATATATAATTTAAATATATTTGCAAATAAAATGTAGGGGGCAGTTGGAGATATGAGTTCTATATTTAGCGATATTTCCAGGGAACTGATAGTGTTGATAGGGGCAACCCTTATCAGTTCTCTTTGGGTCAAGGTGACCCCCTTTTTGTCAAAAATAAATCTATCATCTTCTAGAAAAGTGTGAACATGTTTTCGATTCTTAATTGTGCAATCAGTGCTAACGCAGCAATTTTCGTAATTAATTCTACAGAGGATTTTAATAATCGGGCTAGATTTAAAATACTACGCGAAAAAAATGGTCAATCGAAAATAATAAATGATAGAATAATTTGTAATTATTAAGGGCATATACTAGAGTCATAAATCGGGAAGATGATATTTATTTCGAGGAGTAGAGAGAGACAATTTTTTAAATAAAAGTTTTGCTCCATAATTGTAAAGGGTTGGTAAGTATGCAGCATATTTATACCTAGTCAGAAAATGTTCATAAGATATAGATATAGTATAGTAAATTTATAATGTATAATAAAAATTCATAGCGTACGTGGAACTTTATTAAGAGAAGCAGAGAAATTAGGCTTACAAGTAAGTAAGGATAAAACAAAATATGTGATTGTAAGCCGATAAATCCATACTAACAATAAGGTCGGAGAAATTGTTCAGAAAGTAGACAGTTTCAATTACTTCGGCTTCACAATAACATCAATAAATGATCGAGGACTGAGATAGATCAGGCTATAACATTGTGCGAACACAGTGTTCGTCCCTCTGTCAAGGTTGCTGAAATCCTGAAAATAAAAATCTAGGGGTGTCCGACAAAAAAAAAGACAGTTATTTCATCCCAATTTTTGATTACTTTAATGAAAACTATGTATAATTACTAGTCAAAATTGACGAGTCTGCCAAGTATAGGTAAGGGGAATAAAAAATGGCAGCTGTTTCAAAGCGATAATAAAATTTAATTTTTCATTCGGAGCTCTATATCTTAAAAAATTGAAACAACAAAAGAAAACCTAAGATAACGTCATCTAAATAAGAGCAGATTTGCTAAAATATGAGCCCTAATAGAGCTAGTTATAATAAATAGTTCTCGAGAAAGAGCTTTTTAAAAAGCAACGTTTCATAAAAATGTTGTCCGTAAGCCCATGATACTTTAATGATGTTGCTCTTACCTACGCTGAACAGATCCCCTATCTAGGACTACATCTGGACAAGCCACTAACTTGGAATCCTTACACAAGAGTGAAACAACAGGAAACTGCAGGTCGATTTTGACTATTACAGCACTTACTAGACAAACGGTCTAAACTTCCAACACATTACAAAAGACTGATCTACATGACTGTAATAAGGCCTTTCTGGACATACGGAGTTGAGCTTTGGGGCTCCACTAAACCTTCGAATTCCTCTCGTATCCAATCTTTACAATCCAAAATCCTCATTCCTATCACAAATATCATACCTTCTATTATAAAGTTATAATAAATCATCCAAATTCACTAGTTTCTAACCTTGCTTCCTCTTCTATTCCTAACAATCCTCCGAGGCGCCTGAAAAGAAGATGGCCTCGAGACCTGCTATGGATGTATCATTATGTACAGTTGTAAATTTCAATAAAGATATTGGCGCAACTGGTTCTAAGGAGATAAATCAATCCTTTTTTTCTCTAATCTTAGATCAATATATTAAAAAATATCTTTGAAATATTATTCGACTTTCCTTGATGTTTTTCATGTTCCCAATAGATAAAAACAACGTAAATGTAAAGAACTCAGATTACTCTGTAGTTTTTACAATCTTTTCGTGAATCAAAATAAGTATAGATTACGCTAATAATATGATAAAATATGAGAAATAATCTCGAGAAGGTTTTCACTGTTGTGGAGCGTGATCGGTGAGTCAATGGATCGACGAGGTTATCGGTCTGGAAGTTCATCCTGCGAGGTTCGGCGGCGGGGGCAGACTGTAGGGCTGTATACCGGCTTTAATTAATTCTTATCGAAACACATTCGATCCAAGGCCGTATCGATTAGTAGCAGCCTTGCGATTCCACGTATCCAATAGTACGTTACTTTCTCGGAACGGACAATTAGTAATGAAGACATTAATTGAGAGAAGATAGTGCAGAGAGATGAGTTATGTGCCATATTACGAAGATTGATGTTCGTAGCTACAATGCTAACGATATCAGAATAAACTACGACGTTAATCGCTACATCGCTACAATCCCAAAGGGCTTATCTACTAATCTTACTATATTCAGTTTTGTTAACAATTTTTCACTATCATTAAATACTTCGTGCTCTTTAGTTGTAGTTTTCATGATATATTCCAAAATAATACATCCCCAAAACTACTTTATAGTACATTTAACTAGCTTTAATTTGAGTGCTGGAAGACATCTTTACGACTTATGATTCCAGATATATATTTATATCAGATATATATATATCTTGTGAATTTATTTTGTCGAATATCATGAAAACTACTACTCCTTCGAAGATAAAGGTTATGAACTACTTGGTGGTACTTTAAATATTAATTTAACTTAAAAGGAAATTCCAACAAATCCCATCAAATCACCTTAACCCTTCGTCGTAAACCTACTGACTGCCCTACAGTTTCATTTAACGATGTT
>NW_027115129.1:1147489-1156297 GCF_000696795.3 Halyomorpha halys
GTAAAATCCTCAATGCTCCTTACTTTGTCACAAATAAAATCATACATAAAGACCTTAATGTTCCTTATGTTACCGATCTAGCCCGAACCTGATATCACTCCTTCCATTATAAACTCTCTAACCACTCAAACTCCGTAGTTTCTAACCTTGCATCCTGTTCCATTCCTGACAATCGTCCAAGGCGCCTGAAAAGAAATTGGCCATGAGACCAGCTAATGTAAAATGTCATTAGAGTGCTACCAATGGGTAGTTTCTCTACACGCCTGTAACACTCCAATTTAACTTAGATCAGATTTACTAAATGTATTATAATGTACAGTTGTAAATAGCAGTAAATAAATATACATACTTGAAAATCTTGGGAAGGAACCACCCATTGCTGGTACTTCAAACATTAATTTAAATTAGAAAGTCCCGTGGCCATCTTCTTTTCAGACGCCTCAGAGGATTATCAGGGATTGTTAAGGATGAAAGATTAAGAATTAATGGGTTAGGATGGTTAAGGAGTTTGGAATGAAAAGACACATATCTGTTTTGGGTCAAATCTCCAACGAATGGGATGTTAAGGTCTTTGTGAATGAGTTTATTTGTAACGTAATAAGGTGCATCAAGGAGTTTACGTAGGATTTTGGATTGTAACGATTTGATGCGGGAAGAATTTTATGGTTTTATTCTAATATTAAATTATTTAATTACTATTTATATTTTTTTTTCACCGTACTCGGACCATTTGCCTCCTATATATTATACACGGCCACTCAACGCTATAATTTATTTTAAAATAGATACTCCATTCATTCACAACTGTGGCCTTTGCCATTAAATTCTAACGAAGAGGTATTACGTTCTGGTTCAATCGATTCTGATAACTTTCCCTCAGACTGCTATATTTAGACTACCTCCGTGTAAACCACTACTCCATGTCAAGAGTCCATCTGAAATATTGATAGTAAAGAAATCGATAGCTCAGCTCTCGAATGGTAGCCACGTTTTAGCGGTCTCTGGATCACTTTTGGAATTTTTATTATTTCTATATTATTATAATTATTATTGAGTATAAAAATACAATAAATATTATATTTGTAGAATATTTAAATAGGTTAGGGAGGAGCGGTTTGCAGACAGAGTTTCTTTATTTTAAATGAAAAATCAACTTAATTTTACCACCCCACAAAGAATAATGAAATATCAATCATAAAATAAATAATAATAATGTCTTAGAATAGATATCTTAGTATGGCCTGGAAACAAAATGGCTCCTTGACTTTCTAACAATGTAAGTTCGACTAAAATTGGACTGCAGCCAAAGACAAGTTTCTCCCCGTTCGAAAATAAAGTCTTTAACAGAACTTTTAATTTTATTTACAGTAAAGTCCATAATTGCAATTAAGTACATTTAAGAAGAAAGAAATATTTTGAGTGCAGCGAGAACTCGATAAGTCGAATTTGAAAGGAGGTCGATTTTATTATGAGTAATAGAATTTACGAGATATTAAATTTGAGAATGAAATTATCTCAGAATAAAACTTTTTTTTTTAACAGTTTGAAATAGCCTATAATAGTGAAATAAATTTATGTTATCGTATATCATGAAAACTACTATTATAAATGTCATAAACTACTTCATTGTAAATTAAACTAACTCTATATATAAGAAGATGGTCAGGGTTGCGGTCAAAAGAGAAACAAAAATAATTTACAACTATTTATTTTCCGACGTTTCGCCCCACTTTGCAGGGCTTCATCAGGGCTAAAAAGATACAAAAAAAAAAGAAAAAGAAAACTGAGAATATTACTACAATAAGGTAATTTAAGCTAGGATAAATATTATGTAAAAATAAAGTAATAAGAAATTATATATAAATAAAAGGAAGGAAGACATTTTATTTATATGTAATTTCTTATCACTTCATTTTTACATAATATTTATCCTAGCTTAAATTACCTTATTGTATTTTATTGTTGTAATATTCTCAGTTTTCTTTTTTTTTGTATCTTTTTAGCCCTGATGAGTGGGTCGAAACGTCGGAAAATAAATAGATGTAAATTATTTTTGTTTCTCTTTTGATATCAATTTTTACGGCCAACTATATATACATATAAACTAACTTAAACTAATTGATTTATCATTACATTTTTAGTAGATAGTTGAATGATAGTAGAAAAGTTGGCCAGCCTTCAAATATAGTATATAAATACTATTAAAAAAAAAACCGTGCCCGTGTAGGCCTCATATTTCCGTGACAACGTATACTCTATGCTAATATTACATAAATATAAATTAAAATCAATCCAATGTTATATATTTGAAATAATAAACCAGTTCACATATTGAATTCAGATATTTATTTTTGCTTGGTTATACAAAATATTTATACAGTTATACTTAATTCTAAGACTTTATTTCCAATATTCTATTCATAATCGGACGATGGTAGGAGAAATATGAAATGAGTGGCATCAATTCTGCTGTGATATGCCTGGAGAATGTCAAGTCGATCACTGTTCTTTAATAACCTTCTCAATTTCTAGATTCGATTCAAACAAGTTACGTCGCTCCATTATTAAATCCGTATTCTTGTCAAATATCTCTACGAATTTTATTATTGTCAATGAATTCTGTAAGTTCGTTACGAAAGGAAACATACAGCAATACCATTTCTCGTTTGTAATTAATTAATTCGTCAATATCATAAATTCGCTTCGCGCCGAGGCCAACACGGGCACGGTTTTTTTCTAACATGGCATCCCGCAAAATGATTTATAAGACGTTGTCACGTCAAAAAATATTGTTATAATCATTTTCCTTGAACGAATAAAATAACATGTGATTTTATACGACATTGTTAAGAAATACATGGAAATTATGAAAGCTGTTTTTCGTTACGGGACACTTTTTCTAACATGGAATCCCGCAAAATGATTTATAAGACGTTGTCACGTCAAAAGTGTAATAAAGTACTTTATAATACTTAAAATAGTTAAATTAAGTTTATTTTGAAAAATAGCAGAGATCAGCACATCTAATTATTTTGAAGATTTAGTTTTTTATAAATCAAACATTTTGTCTGAACTAGGAATCAACATACTGTGAATATATTTTGATAAATATCATGAAAACTACTACTCCTACTAAGATAAGCATTTTAATCTATTCTATATCTTAAAAACTACCAACAACAATAGAAAGTTTAAGAGAACATAATTTAAAGAAGAGTAAATTTTCTAAAATATTAGCCCTATAAGCTATTTACGTCCAATAGTCCGCGAGATATAGCTTTTTAAAAACCAAAATTTCTTAAAAATCTACTGAGAGATTAATAGTTAGTTAATTTATTTTGAGAAATCTATATCTCTATGAGACGAACAGATGTCTATTAGCACTCAAATTAAAGCTAGTATAATGGACTATACAGAAGTTTATGACTTTTACCTTCGTAGGAATTGTAGTTTTCATGATATTTGCTAAAATAAATTGATTTATAATTGTTCGGACAATAAGTTTGATTTATGAAAAACTTCATTTCAGAAACCATTGGACGTACAGATGTCTGCCAGAGCTCAAATTAAAACTAGTTAAATTTACTACATAATAGTTAATAATGTTTATCTTTGTAGGAGTAGATTCTTCAAATTCTTATGATATTTGACAAAATAAACTCACAAAATGTTAATTTATAGATGGTTGTATAAAATGTTGGATTTTTGAAAAAATATATCTCTAGATCCATAAGACGCATAAATGTCTGCCTCAAACACTCAAAATAAAGGAAATTTAACTTGATTAACTTGACTATAAAGTAGTTTACGTAGTCTTCGTAGGGGTAGTAGTTTTTATGATATTCACATATGAATATAAATTTGGCAAATGATAATTTGTCCAAACAACTATAAATCAATTTATTTTAGCAAATTTCATGTAAACTATTACTCCTATGACGATAAACATCATAAACTACTTTATAGCTCATTAAACTAGCTTTAATTTGAGTGCTAATAGACGTACGTGCAATAGTTTTTGAGATATAAATTTTTCAAAATAAATTCACTAACTACTGATTTTTCGGTATGACAACATTTTTATGAAACGTTGCATTTTAAAAAGCTATATCTCGAAAACTATTTAACGTATATAACTCTATTAGGGCTCATATTTTAGCAAATTTGCTCTTCTTTAAATGACGTTCTCTTAGGTTTTCTTGTATTGTTCCTACGTTTTAAGATATAGAGCTCCGAATGAAAAAAAAATTTTTTATCGCTTTGAAACACTTGCCATTTTTTATTCCCCCTACCTATACTTGTCATACTCATCAATTTAGACTAGTAATTTTACCTAGTTTTCATTAAAGTAATTGAAAATTGGGATGAAATAAAAGACTTTTTTCTCCTCTTGGGCTCTTGCACTATTTGAGATGTGTACAGTTTGGACATTGCGAAAGCTCCTACAAACCACTTGCCCTTGGACCGAACACCAAAGAGGATCGAAAGCTGCCTCAAGATCTATTAAGAGGAAGGCTGAGGTTAATTGAGCAGACCGAGGCACCAAGATATTGTCCTTATTAGAGCACTCATAAACAGCACTTGGGCTCATCAACTCGCTCCTGGATCCTCCAGGAATAGGCTGATTCATGGTATTTCATGGAATACGTACTTCTTCATGATTGGCTGGAGTATTAGCTCAACGTCAACTTGAGTCATCATCCAACTGCTAGTTTATTTATTGATATTTGAAACTGTATTATAAATATCTACAAGAAGTAACTTTGATGTTTGTTATACAATGGCATAATACTGACATGTGGAGAATCTACCCATTGATAGAACTCCAATAACATTTCTAGACGAGAAGATCTCGAGGCCATCTTCTTTTCAAACGCCTAGGAGGATTATCAGGTAATGAAGAAGCCAGGTTAGAAACAAGTAGTTTGGGTGGTTGAGAAGTTTATTATGGAAGGAACGGTATCTGGTTCTGGCCAAATCGGCAACATATGGAATATTGAGGTCCTGATGGATGACTTGATTTGTGACAAAGTAAGGAGCATCAAGGATTTTACGAAGGATTTTGGACTGTAAGGATTGGATTCTGGAGGAATTTGATGGTTTAGTGGAGCCCCAAAGCTCAACTCCGTATGTCCAGATAGGCCTTATAATAGTCATGTAGATCAGTCTTTTGTAATGGATTGGAAGTTTGGACCGTTTGTCTAGTAAATGTTTTAATAGTCTGAATCGACGAGTAGTTTCCTGTCTTTTCATTCTTGTGTGAGGATTCCATGTCAGTAGTTTGTCCAGATGTAGTCCTAAGTAACGGATCTGTTCGACAGGAATAAGTGGGGTATCATTAAAGGATACTGTGGGGCAAGAGGTCATGGCTTCACAACGAAGGGTAAATGTGATTTGGTTTCTCCTTGGTAAGGAATGGTATCTGGTTCAGGCCAAATCGGCAACATATGGAGGAATATAGAGGTCCGAATGGATTACTTGATTTGTGAGTAAAGTAAGCAGCATTAAGGATTTTGGATTGTAAGGAATTGGATACGAGAGGAACTCAAACCATCCAGTGGTATTCTGTAAGTCTAGAAAAGCCTTATTAACTAGATAATAATTATTAAAGACCTTATAAAATTTACGTTGTTTCTAGTTATGGGAACATGAAAAACATCGAAGAAAATCGAATATTGGTAGTTTTCAAAGATATTTTTTAATATTTTAGAGAATAATATATTTAGAGAAAAATATAAATACCAAGGATTGATTTATCTCTTTAGGGCCAGTTGTGCCAATATCTTTATTTAAATTTACAACTGAACATAATGATACATCCAGTATATTTGCTCTAAGTTATAATGAAGTGATACAGGTGTGTAATGAAACAACTCATTGGTAGCACTCTACCATGTTTTTACATTAACAGGTCCCGTGGTCATCTTCTTTTCAGGCGCCTCGGAGGATTGTCAGGAATGGGAGTGGAAGCAAGGTTAGAAGCTAGTGAATTTGGATGCTTTAGGAGTTTATAAAAGAAGAAATGAGGATTTTGGATTGTAAGGATTGGTTACGAGAGAAATTTGAAGGTTTAGTGGAACCCCAAAGTTCAACTCCGCATGTCCAGTTATTATAGTCATGTAGATCAGTCTTTTGTAATGGATTGGAAGTTTAGACCGTTTGTCTAGTAAGTTTTGTAATAGTCGGAATCGACTTGCAGTTTCCTGGATTTTCAGTCTTGTGTGAGGATTCCGAGTTAGTGGCTTGTCCAGATGTAGTCCTTGATAGGGGATCTGTTCAGCATAGGTAAGAGCAACATCATTTAAGTATCATAGGTTTACGGTAAGCAGTAAATGTGATTGGATTAGATTATTTTTTGGGTTTTGGACACAATGGAAGGGACAGCGTTGGGATGGGTTGGGTTGCTAGCTGTATAAAGGATACTGCCCTGAGGTACACCAGACAGAGTAGAAGGGAATGAATAAGGGCAGTTAAGATTTACTGCTAGCTAATGTTAATTATTAATTTTATTGTCATGATTTAAAGAGATTTGCTCTGATTATAAAATACTATATGTATTGAGAATAATCTTATTATCTTATAGACTGTTTCATTATTAGACAGTCCCAATGGTTAAGATGGACTGAATAATGGACAAAATGCAATCCAAAAATAGAAATAAGAATTATTCTGGATGATCGTTTTAGGATTGCTTATATTTAATTTTTTAAGGTAAAAAAACTTCCAAATAGAATTGAATATATTTAAATCATGTCATAAAAGACAATAATTTAAATAATGTAAGTGTAAAATAATTTTAAACTACGATATATAGATGACATGATTTCAATATGGAAATTGAAAATCTGACTTTTGAACAGAATTATACGTTTTGAAATCTCTTTAGTCCAAATTATGTTTATGTTTTATGTATATTTGCGTATATACTTGAACAAGTTTTGAAATTACGTATTTGATGCACGCACATTCTAATCGATCTTCGTGAAATCGTTTTCATGAATAAGGTCGAGGTTGAGAGTGACAGGCGAGGTTTGCGGAACTGCATGGTCTTGAATTCTTTATGCAAAAGTTCTGAGTCACTATCAGCTATCATCGTTTGTAACAACTGCATTTCCTGATCGATCAGCTGAGTAGAACCTGGTTACAGGGCAAAAGCTCTATAAACAGTTAAATTATTTTATTGAGATTCACTTTCAGGCGTATTCATGATGTTGTATAAAATGTGAAATGTCAGAAGTATAGGATTATGAGTAGCCCTATTTAAAGTCATGTTAAATAGATAAGAGCTCCTAGCGGGTTTTCTGAGCAACTTACTTTATAACCTTTTTTTCTAAAACTTCATGTTATTGTTTACTTCTAAGTTCATTTATTTATTTCAATTTCTTGAGACAAGGTAATTATTTATTAAATAAATCAATTATTTGTATCTTTTTTTGTCTCAACACTTTTATTTTTCACCAGTCCAACATTTCGGCCATTTCAGCCATCCTCAAGGACATCTTCAATTATAAATTCTTCCTCAAATTAATTTAAAGTAACTTTTTCTTCAATTATAATTTCTTCCTCTATTGATATCTATTTATAGAGATAAATGGTTTGTTATATGGGAGTGTATTTGTTGTGGATAATCTTATAAGACAAAATTAAATATTAATGATTTTACATTAAAAAAAAAAAAAAAAATATAGGCTTTTAACTTATAATAAAGGAAATGACCTGGGCAGAATATCCTGCAAAAGTAACTTTAAATTAATGTGAGGAAGAAATTATAATTGAAGATGTCCTTGAGGATGGCTAAATTGGCCGAAACGTTGGACTGATGAAAAATAAAAGTGTTGAGACAAAAAAGGATACAAATTTTTGATTTATTTAATAAATAAATAGTATAAATCCTCCAGCAAGAGCTAAATGCTCACAGGACCTCTCTTAGGGGGCAAAGAAGTAGGACACTCCTGCCAGGTAAAGGATAATTGATAATAATTAATTTTTAATTCAACAAAAGTGTCCTAAAGTGTCCTGAGGCCCAACAAAGGAGCATGGTGATAAAAGGTTTGGGAACGCATGGCCCAGCCTGACCTCACACTCCCCCTAGAGCTGACCGGGGTGATACGTATCTTATACATTTAGAAGGGAACAAATCGGACGGAAGAATTATAGATGTGTGTTACATAAGGTGTTTTTTCAGGTCAATTCGATTCCTTTGAGCAACTAGCTGGCTTCGGCCAATCCGTTAGCTCTCTTTGATATTCACCACTGACCACCTCTTTCAAAATGCTCTTCTTTACTAATGCCGAGCCAATGTTATCTTTTAAGGTGCCGGAGGAGTCCTCATAGTACAAGAGCCCGAGAGGAGAAAAACGTCAGTAATTCGCTCCAATTATTGATTATTTCAATGAAAACTATGTATCATTACTAGTCAAAATGATGAGTCTGCCAAGTATGGGTAGGGGAATAAAAAATGGCGGCTGTTTCAAAGCTATAAAAAAAAAATTTCATTCAGAGGTTTATATCTTAAAAAGTAGAAACAACACAAGAAAACCTAAGAGAACGTCATTTAAAGAAGAGTAAATTTGCTAAAATATGAGCCCTAATAGAGTTATTTACGTTAAATATTTTTCGAGATATAGTTTTTTAAAAAGCAACGTTTCAGAAAAATGTTGTGGGGACGTACTGAAAGATCAGTAGTTAGGATCTTTTTTTTTTTAATTATCTATTTAATGTAATTTACAACTGTACAAAATAATACAATAGGTAAATATGTAGTATGTTTCATATACACTTGAAAATCTTGGGAAGGAACCACCCATT